>NC_073358.2:52180000-52480000 GCF_027580225.2 Misgurnus anguillicaudatus | reverse complement strand
CACTAGATGCCACAAAAATGTACACACTGCACCTTTAATAATGATGTTACTTTTTTAAAAAGTAATGCCAGTTACTTTTCAGTTTAAATAATTTGATTAAAAAAAGTATACTAGTATATTACAGTAAACACTCTATGCATGCACGCCTGAACTGGAACAGTATGAGTCAGAAACGGAGATGGCAGCTTGACATTTTTGCGATGGAAATATGCATTTTCTTAATGCAGAGCTTCTCAGTGATAAAAACACCTGCAAGGCCTGAAAGAGATCAAGCCTCAGCCAAGTATTAAAAAGTAACGCAAAAGTAACTTAAAAGTAACATTAGGTATTACTTTCCATGAAAAGTAATGCAATTGAACAAGACTTTCTTCTCATTACATCCAAAAACACACTTCGTCTTTCGTGCCATTATTGAGTCGTTATTCATATAAAACAAAGTTGTCACATGCAGTGATGCCTGAATCAATGCTAATGAGCGTCCTCACTCTGATTGACATGTGGGAGTGCTTTTTCAGGGGAAGTGCCCATAAAAGGAATATAGGGGTCATTGATACATAACGGGTACCCATGTTTGAAAAAAAACTTTCCAAAAACTGTAGTTAAGAGGCGGCGTACTATTCATAGAGCTCATCTCAGTCAAAACTTTCTCAAATATATCCCAGATTTGTGTGAAAATGTAAATTTTTACCATGCAACCTTAGCCATATGTTTGCGTTGTGTCCCAAGCTACAAAAATTTTGGAATTCTTTCTTTAAAATGGTGTCTAATGTCCTAGGGGTCAAACTAGCAGTTTGCCCTTTGATTGCAATTTTTGGTGTTCCATCTCAGTGTCAGCCTTTGAGTCGTGGACAGGCCTGTGCTGTAGCTTTTGCATCTCTCCTCGCTAGGCACAGAATACTGTTTTCTTGGACCTCCTCACAACCCCCTTCTATTCTATCTCTGTTTGGCTAAAAGATTTGGCTTTTTTTAACTTGAAAAAATTAAGTACAATATCAGAGGTAGGGGAGAATCTTTTGGCAAACAATGGCAACAATTTATTACATTCTTTAATGACCAACCCTAGATGTGGATTGAGTAGATTATATAAATTTCCCTTTTTTTGTGCTAATACCATCTCAATTTTGCATGCTTGTATATAGATATGCATTATTGTACCGATATGCAAATATGTAATCATTTATACATAATTTTTTTGATCTTCAAATATACAGTATACCAGATTGGGGTTTCCTTTGTTGGGGCTGGGTAGGGTTGATTATGATGGTGGGGTGGTATAAAATGTTAAATGCACTTTGCAACAATAAAAATTCTATGACAAAAAAGAGGAGGCGTGAGTTTGCCCAGAAATACTACGTCACACACTCAACTGCTTTTTTGATGCTTTGCATTTGTTTACCATGAGGATTACAACTCTTAAACTGTGTTAGTAAGTCAGAATGCATGAAATAGCATTAAAACCCATAAAAGAAAGTCAAGAGAATGACAACTTGTACTGTATTTACATAAAGCAAAGAGCTCAATACATCTTATGCATGAACGATCATGCGATGTGTGTAACTGCCCTCATATAAATTAAATAAGAAAGAAAATACAGGTGTATCACTATAAACAGTTTTTATGTTTCCTTTTTAATTTAAAAAGATTTATTAAAGACATTAAACCAAATAGAAAGCATCTGATTCATAAATTATTCAACGGTTGTTTATATCACTATACTAATATTTGTAGAGAATTACACATCTGTCCACTGCAATAAATGATTGCATTTGTAAAAATCTTTAATGCATCATTTTCAACCATGTTGAAGTTATATTAAAACACAACATACGATGCTTTATATGGAATTTATATTATTGACTATATAAAATGATGAAAAGAAAGCTGGATTTGAAGCATCACACCCTGAATGTTTTAAAACAAATCTGTGTGCAAGGTCAAAATGAAACCCTCCAACTGAACAACCCTGAAACTACTTCTCATGTTTACTCCTCATCCATCATCTTCATCAGATTCTGTTTGTCGATCTTGAAGAGCCTCCATCCTTCTTCCAGAGAGAGATCTGAAGCTCCACGCCGCTTGTAGAAGTCGATGGAGGGTTTGTTCCACTCCGCCACGATGAAGTGCATACTGCTGCAGCGCGTCTTTACTGCCGTCTACAGTAAAAGATTAAAAAGATTTAGTACAAGATATACTGGAAGATTGGAGGGTCATATAATCTAAGATGATTAACCTGATAGTTAATTATTAACACACACAATATACACTTTGAGCTAAGTCGGAAAACAACTGAAGCATTGCTTCCTCGTGTGCTTGCATGAAACTTTAGTGCTTTGAAAGTGAAGACAAATACCTGACTCAGTTTCTTTAGGATTTCAGAGCCAATTCCAAATCCTACGCGGGAAAAAGATTTAGTGCAACGTGTTTTTAAATCGAATGTTTTAATAGACATACATGATAACATTTCACCTCTAAAATCCTTCATGACATAGAAGTCTTCCAAGTAGAGCAGCTTCCCAATCCAGGGGTCATAGGTGAAATAATACATGGCAAAGCCAATGATCGCATAACCTGGAAAATAGACGCTGAACAATCACTAATGTTTAATTTAAGATCAAATAAATCATTTTTAGGAAATCACAGAAAAGACCAAGTTTGCATGGTGACGGATACCATTGGCCTGTTTGTAATTTGCTTTGGTTTAATTTTAGGATTGGCATCACAACCCTTTCATACAACATTCCAGATCCACAGATTTCTTGGATATGTCATTCAATATTACGTGAATTTGCACATTCATACCAGTAGGGCTGGGAATCGAGAATTGTTTTTTGAGCTGTATAAAATTTTGGTCATGAAGCTGTGATATGGTTGGGAAATGAAATATTTTCTCATGTTTACTCTGTTTTCATTACATTGTCCATACTTTGTTCCTTAAAATTGGATAAGGAACTGGAATTTCCTGCAATTCCCATCCCTAGTTTCAGTATGATCCATTAGGTAGGAGGTTGTTAGTATCGGGCATGTTTTTTGTGTGTGGTGTAAGTTTGGTATTGTTCCAGGTGTTGTGGGCCTTACCTCTGGTATACTGTTTATGTTACACTACTGTAATCGATCTTTCAGTTACCTCCCCGCCCACCCATGTACACGGCCACAGGCAATGTACACGGCGAAGCAAGAGACTGTAGCCTGAAGACAATAAATTACAGAAGGGGGATTTGACAAAGCACTTTAAACAACAGCGTTTCATTTCACCAAAGATATTATTTACTAAGTTAAACCTGTCATCCTTCTTTCACCTTTATGTGGTTTATATGAACGCAAAGAACATTTTCTTAAAGGGGACATATCATGGAAAAAGTCAGATTTTCATGTTTAAGTGCTATAATTGGGTCCCCAGTGCTTCTATCAACCTAGAAAATGTGAAAAAGATCAACCCAGTCACTTCGTTTTGGTAAACCATTCTCTGCAAGCATGTGAAAAAATAGCTCATTTGCATTTTAAAGGACACACCCAAAGCATTTTTGCTAACACCTACAAAGTGGCAATTTGAACATGCTATAATAAATGATCTGTGGGGTATTTTGAGCTAAAACTTCATATACAGATTCTGGGGACACTAAAGATTTATTTCACATCTTAATGTCCCCCCCTTTTAAATGGTCTTTTGCAGTCCTTTTCCCAACATATTTAAAAAAAATTCGTTTGTGCACCGCATTCTAAATCGTCAGATATTTTTAAAGCCGTTTTTGGAAAAGAGCTGCATGAAGACTTTACCCAGGAAGCAAAAGCCATCATTTCATCTTTTATAGACCATATTGTCCAGCTATGAGTAACTCACTTCTAGCCAAAATAAACTTGAATTTGGTTACGTGTTGTTTTTGCAAAAAAAAGTAAGCAAAGTCAACAGTGATTGCAAGTTTTTTTAATTTATTCATTGGTTAGATGTCTGTTAAATTTTCACTAGCTGCTTTTCCATTACCCTTTAAATTGCGCAAATTGATATTGCAAATTGAAAATATTGCCAATGGAAACACGTCAATTTTGCAAAAACTCCCATGTATCACAAAAACGTTTTTACGCTCGCATAAGAGTGGTTTTTCAGGCAATTCAGAAAAGGTGTATTTCGCAAAATTGCAATGGAAATAGTTTATTTGCATTTTCAGGTCACCTGATGTAAGTCACATAATCATTATTTGAAGATGACGCGGTATGAACTAAAACCTCCCAGAAACACCTCAATACATGTCTGCTCCCAACTATAAGAGGCTTTCCTTGCCAATAATGTTTGGAGAACAGCCCAACATCTCTTTTGATACAAAATAATCTACAATCACCTCCAAGAAACACCTATACATTTCCGCTCCTAAGGCTATCCTTGGCATTAATCTTCGTATAATACTCTTATGTCTGGTTAACAATAATGCCTACTGCGGTGGATGTGATATTAGTAAACCTACCAACATCAGTCAACGTGATGTTTGAAATGACTTATCGCGAGGTATTAGTCGCATATCATCGGTTAATGGAAACATTTAGAAAATAAAGCTAAAGTTTTACGGAAATCTGTAATGGAAACGCAGCTGCCGACAGCCCCAATATTGTCCTGTTTCAGCCTAAATGTTTGGGCTTTGTTAGATGTCTTTTAAATGCAAAAGTGCTTGCTGGGTAAAAAACCCAACGCTGTGATGGAAAAACTCAAACCAAACAAACCAAGTGTAGATTACAGCTGAAGTGTCATTTCTCTTAGCATCACCATCAGCAGAATTGCAAAAATAACACTTCATCTGTTTGACTTTGACCGCAGTCAGACACAAATTCAAACTTCAGGATGTTCAGACAGAGCTGTCATCTGATAGCATCACAGTGTGTTTACACTTTTCTGGATAAGATGTCTTATTCAAAGGTGAACTGAAAATTCACCTTTAATGTATATAGTAAAGCAAGGACACTGCTTACTGTTAGCAAACATTGCATCATTATAAATAGAAACACATTTGGTAACTCAGATGTCTGTGGGAGTTTATGCACTTTTGTCTCAACCTCACTCGGAAAATAACAAACAACAGAAGATAAGCGTGTATCAAGACTCACTATTTGACAGGGTTGGTTTAGTCTTACCATCAGCGGTCTGATGCTCTTTGGGCACTTCAGCCACTATACAGTGATAAAACGGATGATCTCCAAAACCGTCCTCCAGGAGATCTACAAGAACAAGTGTGAGATTATAAAGCACATCCAACAGAGATGTGCTTCAAATACCCCAAAAACCAAATCCAACAGTTCAGTGAAAATAACAATTGCATATTATTCATTTGCTTTGGACAAAACTGATGGATGATGATTTATGCATGAAACATTTACCTTCTTCTGTTAGAATAACTTGATTCTCCATTTCTTCATACTTTGCAAGTTCCTAATGTAACAAATACATTTAAATGAGGTAATAAATTGAGCAACATTTGAAATCTTTAATGCTAATATTTTGCAGTTTTACCTTTATGAGTCGCAGTATATCAGAGACGTCTTTGGGCTCGGCTTTCCGTAATATAAACTTGGCCATTTTCTCCTTTTATTCTTTTTTCCTTTGCTTAGTAAACCTCTGTATGTGAAGAGTAGTAAGACGTGTTTCTTCATCCGCATGTCAGAGGGTCACCCTCAGCTATAGGTTTGAGTTTGGATCTCTCCTGCTTGAAAAGGCATCCAGAGTTTGATGTGATGAACACAGCTGATGTACTCGAACCCGGATGCTTTGCTGTATTTATTGATGCACTGAAGGGGCTGAAACACGCAGGCCACTCCTACTGTGATTCGGTTTGTTTGGGACTGTTGTGTGTTGAGGCGTTCCTGAATCTATAGAGGAAATGTCCCCCTTAACCACCCAAAAGCAGTGCGGGTTAATCTTTAATCTTCTGGAATATTCACTTTTCATATCTGATCATTTCAAGTAATGCAGCAAACACAAAAGAGCCCATTTATTAAAGCTTCGTTCAGACAACTTAGATATGTTTGAATCTTATTTGATCTGTTTACTTACCCATTAAAAACAACCTAATTATTTTTTTTTGCATTGATAAACCTCATTTAACATCCTTGAAAAAAGAGAAGAGACAAAGTTAACCCCTTAACCGAAAACTTTAGTTTTTCACGGAAGTGTCTAGAGGTGAAAATATTAAATACATTTTTTATAGCAGTTTAAATTTATTTTAATAAATAAAATAATGCAATAACGTTTATATTTTACACATAAAATTATCAAAATGTGGTTTGTGTTGCACTTTTAGTGGTTTTATCAACAATGACCACTAGGTGTCAACGGTTGCTGCGTACTCCTGTCACAAATTAATAAATTACGGTCACTGCATTATTATTACTGCTTAAAAGGTTTTACAAAACTACATTCTTGTACATTTCCAACGATATAAAGTTTGTTGTGATAAGATTAAAATTTAAAGGCAAAATATTGAAGTAAACAGCAGCAGTTAAAGGGTTAAAGACTTTTTATGTGTGCTTTCTTGTAAACACAGAGGTGTTTGTGTGTATGAGATCAGGTTTGAGCTGTGCTTCAGGAAGCTGATGTTTTGTGTATATTTTGCCATGCATGCTGTCGTGTGTTGGCAACACAACTTTGATGACTTATAGCTGATTTGACTTTCTGAATCTTTTCCATGCATTTCTGATTTCCCCCACTTTTTATTTTGTTTTAAGTTTGAAGACACTAAATAATCCTTATATTAGAAAACGTCTTGATGAATTCACATTTTTCTAGACACATGACATCAACAGCGGGCTTATATTTGCAGAAAACTTTCCACTGTTTTCGCACGTCACCTTTGACCCAAACATGTGACTGACCTTTGGTGCATGCCATACCAAAACACAAACTAGTACAGTAAAATCAAGTCTCTGGGTTGTACAGCCAAAATGTTTCATAACAGCTATTACAAGGTGAACTGTTACGGATTAATCTATATAATAAACATAAATGGCTAACTACAAGGATTAAAAAGTCTTTAAAGTTCATTAACATTTGTTTTTATCTGCCAAAAGGTTACAAGACGCAGTGGAAGGCTGCTAACACACTTGACATTGGCTCAGGTTATTTTATTTCAATCATAAAAAATATATTTTATGACTTACAAAGTCATTTCTGATTAGAGGACAAGGATTTTTATGCAGGTATATTATAGCTACAATTCTTAAATGTAAAATTTCATCTTTTATGAGTGCGGGAATTCATATATGAGAAACATCAGTAACTATATAAAATGATCATCGACAGTCACAATACATAATATTTTAATACATATGTATTAATGTAATATTTGTATTGATGTTAATTAATTGGTTTGCACATCAGCCTCAATGTCCAGGACAGTGTCAAGTATCAGAGCCTCATCTAAACTTATAGATAAACAATAAAATACTTTCATGCTAGAAAAAATCAGTTAATGAAGTCAACTATGAATGACTTCATTCAGTTTCTAATCAAGTTTTCTTTCGCTTTAGAAAAACAGAAAGCTGATCTGACATCAGTATCAGGGATGTGTGATATAAGACCAGATCACCCTCTAGTGTCAGACAAGACACACAACAACATGAACTACAGGGTCATAACAGGGTTATCAAAACTCTCCTTTTATTGTGCGAGTACACAAACAGTAACCACACAAAACCAAGTGCCTTACGTGAAACATTAACCTCAGTTGAGTTTATCAAAGTACTTCAGTTTCCCTGCAGGGTCTGGAATAATCTGTGTGAAAAGACAAAAGATATAAAAACACTGTAACTGATCACGCATGTGTAAAATATCATCAAACACAGACATTTAACACTAGGGGTGTTAGGGATAACACGATAAGAAGCGACAATATTCTTGTTTCGAAGAATAAAATACATTTTGTGCGCTTATATTTAAAGAGCCAGTCAGGTCCAGTATCGAAAAATGACCTTTATTGCATTGTGTCATGTAGCTGTCCATTAAAGTAAATGATGCGCAAAGTTGTTAACCCAAAAAGTGCACAATAAATAAACTATTGGCTACTAAAGTAGGGACTCGACTCTGCATTTACAAGTCGTCTCATTTTCAAATCTCCGCCCTTTTGTCAGTCTACGATCTATAAAGGCAATACTTTGCATAATCTCCGCCTACAGTCTTGCACACAAGAAATGAAAACCGTGACCTGTCCACAGACATCATGTCAAGAAGACACTGTGTTTTCAGCTGTAAAGGCAAGTTTGTGTTGTTTTCACTACCAAAATATGAAGATGTGAAGAATCAGTGATTAAAATTATTTTATCAAGTATATGGTATTTGCTAAACGTTTGGCAATGAAAGATGGTTCAGTACCCTTTATTTGGACCAACATGAGTCTCCTAACCACAACCTGTAAGTATGATTATAACATTATGTGTTTATTTTCTCCAGTGTGTTCTGAACGTTAAGTTTACTATACTGCAAGTCATGCTAATAGGGACGGGAGGGACGGTATAAAAATTTCATATCATGATTATATTGACCAAAGTTATCACGGTTATCAATATGATCATGGTTTTGTTTGAACAAGTTTTATTTTTGAAAATCACAATTTAATATTTCATTGTCCCTGAAATTATTTCTGTGGTAATAAAAATAAATAAATCTCTGTAATAAGTTTACAATACATTATCCCTTAAATGCCTTCTTGTGCAAAAAACTATGTTGCATGTGTGCGCCTGTGTCAAACTGATTCTGGCTGGACGGGATTTACAGCGAGTTTTTAAATCACCGTTGTAATGATAAATACATTTTAAACGATAATACTAACTATCAGGTGTTGCAGGTAAACTACTGTTTACAGTTTAGCTGTGGCCTGGTTAGCTTACATGAGTGTAAAAATGTTAGTGTCTGTCTTCATTTTTATTACTTGGATTAATGACAAATGAGGTATATTGATGTCAGTTTTCAAACGCTAATGTTTTCTCAGTAAGTCACGTTAGCACTCGGTCAATGCAATCTGCACTATTATTGGACTGTGCGTAGACCGTGTAGGTTGACCAATCAGAGCAGAGTAGGCTACCGAAAGGTGGGGTTTAGGCAGACTGAATCTTCGAACGGCTTTGCATGAATCGTTTGGGGTAATACTACATTTATATTTTGAGATGACAGTGTTTTTTGACCTTGCATGCATTTAAGGGTTGTGCACACCAAAACTTTTGTACGCGGCTTTTTATAATGGCAGCTGTTTTTTTAGCCGAGCGCTTTTTAACTGTGATACTTGAGCTGTGAGCCAGTTGGTTGTTGTAATACTTTTCCCGCCCTTCCTTCACTGTGATTGGACGTCCGTGTGAGAACTGACGTTGACGAGCAGAGTTTTTCACCAAAAGCTGAATCTCTTTCAACTCTCTACGCTCTGCGCGGAAAAAATGCCGAGCACTGGCTTATTTGAAAAATGCAGAGTTTCCATTGGAATCAATTGAAAACATGGGCTGGCCGCGGGCGTAAAAGCTTTGGTGTGCACGCCCCCTTAAAACAGTTGTTGGGAACTCCTTAACAATATTAGATAGCTTAGAATTTGGACCTGACTTTAATAAATTCAAAACTGTAGATTATTTTGAATTTTGCACTTTTTCTTTGAGGAACTTACCGTATCACTGCCAGGCTTCCAGCCAGCTGGACACACTAACACCAGAAATACAAGAATTAGTCAAGCAAATCAGATAATGTCGGTGAATTTTGGATCAATTACGTCTCTCTGTCAGATGTAAATGTCACACTTCTCCGTGTTTATCCGTGTATTGGAAGGCCTGCACCAGTCTGAGTGTTTCATCAACAGAGCGACCCACTGGCAGGTCATTCATGGTGATCTGTCGAAGAACGCCTTTATCATCAATGATGAACAGACCTCTGAAACACACCAGAAGAAACAGAAACATGTCCATGTTACTAAACAGACATCTATCCATGCTTGTCAAACATTTCAATCTTCCAGGGAGGCAGGAATGTGAAACTTGTCAAAACGTATGTAGCCGGTCATGTGTGTGGCTCGTTATGGCAAAATACGTACCTGCTGCAGACACGTCAAATGGGTTTATAAAAAGAGACGCTTACGTTTGCCAGATACTCGCTTAAACTCATGTGTAATCAGAGTTTAGTGTTAAGCGAGTGTCTTGCGAGTATCGCATCTCTTTTAACATAAACCTTTTTGACGCGTCTGCAGCAGGCATGTATTCTGACATGATGCACATATGTTCACATGACGCGACGAACACATATCTCCTCGGAAGAGAAGTCACGTCAACCCATTGATTAAAACAGTGAAATCAAATCCATAAAATGACTTAAAAAAGAAAGAGGCTTTATCTTCCTTTGGATCTGCGCATGGTTCCAGTACCTGAGTGTGTGTCCTTGGTCCTCAAGAAAGACACCATAGTCCTTTGATATCTGGTGTGTGAGGTCAGAAAGAAGGGGGATTTTCATTGGTCCAAGACCTCCTTGTTTTCTAGGTGTGTTGATCCTAAAACACACGTACGAGTCAGTCAATGTTTAATGCTCATTTGGTGTAGGGTGTGATGACCCAAAACCTGTAAACTACTACCAGATAAAACAATGCAAAAATATAATCCAGGTGAGCTCTTACCAGGCCAGGTGGGTAAACTGGGAATCCACCGAGCAGGCCACTACTTCAGCGTTAATGGCCTGAAACTCATGCACGCGGTCACTGAAGGCGATAATCTCAGTCGGGCACACGAATGTGCTGTGGATTAAAATAATACAAAAACAAATATAAGCCCCTGACTCAGACATTGTATGCAACATCATATCGCGTTTGCAACCCATTTTACATCCCAGACAGCAGATGACTCTGGGCCAGATTCACACCGGATATGTGCCAAGTCAGCAGCTCCGGTACGTATCCGGTGCATATCCGGCACGGAGTCTTCTGCTGTCTGGTATCCAAATGTGATATACAATAATACAGTGGACATTTCATAGTGAAACATAGCCAAACATAAATCTGATTCTGTCTTTTGCAAAAGCTTGATCACTTTACAAAAGGTGACTGGGTCAGTTTGTGCTCGATGTTGACTTTAACCCAGACAGGTGCTTGATGTATTCATTCTTTCAAATTCAAAGGTTGGTGTGGTCAACTCACAAATCCAGAGGATAGAAGAAGAACACCAGGTATTTTCCTTTGTAATCCGACAGTTTCAGCTCTTTAAATTCTCCATTGATGACAGCTGTTCCCTCCCAGTGTGGTGCTGGTTTCGAGACTGGAAAAAAATCAGAATGTCATTATAAGTCCAGAATTCATTTATGCTTCCAGTTTGAGAATTTGCATGAATGCAAAAGGCTCGTGTCTCTTTAAAAGATTAATCAAAATCCATCAATCAAGTATGCAGGTTTTAATTACAATGACGTGTCCTTAGAAGCTGAGCAGTTTTAAACTAAACACAGAAGCCATTGACAGTGCGAGCTTGAAATAAACCAAATATTCATTCTGACAAATGAAAAGCTCACAAATAACTACTATAAACATTGCTAATGCGATTTTTATTAGCTTGCTGCTAACTTAAATCATCGCATAAACTGACGTACAAGCAGATGCAACATTTAATGCAACCGAAGAAGTTATTTCTCTCACAAAATTAGCGTGTACAGCAACAATTACACATGAATTTCAGATAAACTCCATTATATTCTTAAAATAAAGGCTAATGCTAACAAGATGATGCTTGTAGATCCTGACAGCTGTTTGTGCAAAACAATGCATTGTCACCAACAATAAAACACATTTAAAACAACTGAAAAGAATAATCATTTAAATGCACTTTTCATGCATAAATGAGTAAAGTGACACACTTTTGGCTTTGCTCAGGTGTAGTGAATGATCAGAGACAGGTACGCGGAAAGCTTCTCCGGGATACACGTGTCCACCAGCATAATTATAACACTCCTGTTCCTTCTTTCCATTCACACCCTCACAGACCACCGACCCGAAGAGTAAAAACAGGCTGAACAGGGCACAGACACACTCACTGCGACTGACATCCATTGCTGAATCTTACTGCAGTCAAGCCAGCCGCCACTCCGAAAAAGACGGTCAAACTAGCCCCCCGTTTTTTTTTCTGTGTGCACATAAATTAGACATTACGGTAAACGCATGAGAGGAATGATTTCAAAATAAAAGTTTCTCACTTAATCTGTTGATATTTCTGTTGCATTCTGTGTCTGTTTTAAGTCGTTGCTAGGGTATTATGGGTGGTTGCTAGGCTGTTTCTCTTGCATTCTGTGTGGTTGCTAGGGATCTATAAGTGGTTGCTAGGCTGTTTCTGTTGCATTCTGTTTGGTTGCTAGGCTGTTTCTGTTGCATTATGTGTCTGTTTTAAGTCATTGCTAGGGTATTATGGGTGGTTGCTAGGCTGTTTCTCTTGCATTCTGTGTGGTTGCTAGGGTTCTATAAGTGGTTGCTAGGCTGTTTCTGTTGCATTTTGTTTGGTTGCTAGGCTGTTTCTGTTGCATTCTGTTTGGTCGCTAGGCTGTTTCTGTTGCATTCTGTGTCTGTTTTAAGTCGTTGCTAGGGTATTATGGGTGGTTGCTAGGCTGTTTCTCTTGCATTCTGTGTGGTTGCTAGGGTTCTATAAGTGGTTGATAGGCTGTTTCTGTTGCATTCTGTTTGGTTGCTAGGCTGTTTCTGTTGCATTATGTGTCTGTTTTAAGTCATTGCTAGGGTATTATGGGTGGTTGCTAGGCTGTTTCTCTTGCATTCTGTGTGGTTGCTAGGGTTCTATAAGTGGTTGCTAGGCTGTTTCTGTTGCATTCTGTTTGGTTGCTAGGCTGTTTCTGTTGCATTCTGTTTGATTGCTAGGCTGTTTCTGTTGCATTCTGTGTCTGTTTTAAGTCGTTGCTAGGGTATTATGGGTGGTTGCTAGGCTGTTTCTCTTGCATTCTGTGTGGTTGCTAGGGTTCTATAAGTGGTTGCTAGGCTGTTTCTGTTGCATTCTGTGTCTGTTTAAGTCATTGCTAGGGTATTATGGGGGGTTGCTAGGCGGTCTCTCTTGCATTCTGTGTGGTTGCTAGGCTGTTGCTAAGGTTCTTTAAGTTGTTGCTAGGGTATTATGGGTGGTTGCTAGGTTGCTTCTCTTGCATTCTGTGTGGTTGCTAGGCTGTTACTAGGGTTTTATGCGTGGTTGCTAGGTTGTTTTTGTTGCATTCTGGTTGCTTGCTATGCTATTGCTAGGGCTTTTTAAGTGGTTGCTAGGGTATAGCTTTGGTTTTCTATGTGATTGCTAGACTGTTGCTAGGGTATATGGGTTGTTGCTAGTCTGTTTCTGTTGCATTCTGTGTCTGTTTAAATCGTTGCTAGGGTATTATTGGTGGCTGGTAGGCTGTTTCTATTGCATTCTGTGTCTGTTAAAAGTCATTGCTAGGGTACTATGGGTGGTTGCTAGGCTGTTTCTGTTGCATTTTGCGTGGCTGCTAGGCTGTTTCTATTGCATTCTGTGTCTGTTTTAATTCCTTGCTGGGGTATAATGGGTGGTTGCTAGGCTATTTCTGTTGCATTTTGTGTCTGTTTAAGTCGTTGCTAGGGTATTATGGGTGGTTGCTATGATGTTTCTATTGCATTCTGTGTCTGTTTTGAATCATTGCTAGGGTATTTCTATTGCATTCTGTGTCTGTTTTAATTCATTGCTAGGGTATTATGGGTGGTTGCTAGGCTATTTCTGTTGCATTTTGTGTCTGTTTAAGTCGTTGCTAGGGTATTATGGGTGGTTGCTATGATGTTTCTATTGCATTCTGTGTCTGTTTTAAATCATTGCTAGGCTGTTTCTATTGCATTCTGTGTCTGTTTTAATTCATTGCTAGGGTATTATGGGTGGTTGCTAGGCTGTTTCTATTGCATTCTGTGTCTGTTTTAAATCATTGCTAGGCTGTTTCTATTGCATTCTGTGTCTGTTTTAATTCATTGCTAGGGTATTGTGGGTGGTTGCTAGGCTGTTTCTATTGCATTCTGTGTCAATTTAAAGTCATTGCTAGGGTATTATAGGTGGTTGCTAGGCTATTTCTATTGCATTGTGTGTGGCTGCTAGGCTGTTACTAAGGTTTTTTAAATGGTAGCTAGGGTATAGCTTTGGTTTTCTCTGTGATTGCTAGACTGTTGCTAGGCTATATGGGTGGTTGCTAGGCTGTTGTTCTGGCTTCCTTTCTGGTTGCTAGGGAATTATGGCGGTTGCTAGGCTGTTGTTCTGGGGTTCTGTGTGGTTGCTAGGTTGTTGTTGTGGAATTCTGGTTGGTTGCTATGCTATTGCTTTTGTTTTCTGGGTGATTGCTAGACTGTTGATAGGGTTTTATTGGTTATTGCTAGGCTGTTGTTGAGATATCATGGTGGATTACTATGAAGTTGCTAGCATATTAAGGGTGGTTGTTAGGCTGTTGCTGTGACATTCTATGTGATTGCTGGGCTGTTGCTAGGCTAGGGTATTTAAATTGGTTGCTAGGATATTGTTATGTTTTCTTGGTGATTGCGACGTTGAGGCTGTGGCTTTCTAAATGATTGATAGGCCTTTGCTAGGGTATTTTAGGTGGTTTATAAAATTGCTAGGCTGTTCAGGGTAGTTAACACAGAACTGTTATGCGTATAATAGGGAGTCAGTGAGTGAATGATAGGTAGTTGCTACAGCATTATGGGTGGCTTTTAGTGTTACTAGTTGCTGGGTTGTTCAGGGGATTGACAGAGCATTGTTATATAGTTGATAGGGTATTTAAATAAGAAGGCTCTAAAATATCAAACACATGCTGTATTTTTATATATTTAGTTAGATGTTAAAGTTAAACTACCTGTTTCCAAAGAATCATTCCATCTCTGAATGATGGTACAACATCTCAGGTTGTCACCCCTGCAGTATCATCACAGTCTGATATGCTGTTTTTAAATTATAATGTAAAATGTGATATACACTCTGTACTTTCTATACATTCGCTTACCTGTTTACACAGAATCATTCCACTTCTGAATGATAGTACACCATCTTAGTTTGTAACCCCTGCAGTATCATCATAGTCTGATATTCTGTTTTTAAAATAGAGAGTTTGAAATGTCCTGTAAACTCTGTATTTTCTATACATTCAGTTAGATGTTAAAGGGAAACTACCTGTTTGCGCAGAATAGTTTCACCTCAGAGTGACAGTATCCCACCTCAATGTGTCACACACACAATATAAAGTCAATCTGATATGGAGTTTGTAAAATACAGCTCTCCAAAACAACCTACATACACGTTTATTTCTATAAAATCAAATAGATGCTTAAAGGAAACTACCTGTTTGCACAGAATACTTTCACTTCAGAGTGACAGCATACCACCTCAAGGTGTCACTCACACCGTATCAGGCCAATCTGATATGGAGTTTGTAAAATACAGCTCTCCAAAATAACCTAAATACATGTTTATTTCTATAAGATCAAATACATGTTTAAAGGAATCTACCTGATTGCACAGAATGATTTTACCTCAGAGTGACAGTATACCACCTCAATGTGTCACTCACACTGTATCAGGCCAATCTGATATGGAGTTTGTAAAATACAGCTCTCCAAAATAGCATTAATACTCAATTATTTCTATAAAATCAAATAGATGGTTAAAGAAAACTACCTGTTTGCACAAAACAATTTCACTTCAGAGTAACAGTATACCACCTCAAGGTGTCACTCACACCGTATCAGGCCAGTCTGATATGGAATTTGTAAAATACAGCTCTCCAAAATATCATAAATACTTGATTGTTTCTATAAGATCAAATAGTTTTTTAATTTAAGATCAAATAGGTGCTTAAAGGAAACTACCTGTTTGCACAGAATGATTTTACCTCAGAGTGACGGTATACCACCTCAAGGTGTCACTCACACAATATCAAGTCAATCTGATATGGCGTTTGTAAAATACAGCTCTCCAAAATAACCTAAATACATGTTTATTTCTATAAGATCAAATAGGTGCTTAAAGAAAACTACCTGTTTGCACAGAATGATTTTACCTCAGAGTGACAGTATACCACCTCAATGTGTCACTCACACTGTATCAGGCCAATCTGATATGGAGTTTGTAAAATACAGCTCTCCAAAATAACCTACATACACGTTTATTTCTATAAAATCAAATAGATGCTTAAAGGAAACTACCTGTTTGCACAGAATACTTTCACTTCAGAGTGACAGTATCCTACCTCAAGGTGTCACTCACAACATATCAGGCCAATCTGATATGAAGTTTGTAAATTACAGCTCTCCAAAATAGCATTAATACTCAATTATTTCTATAAAATCAAATAGATGGTTAAAGGAAACTACCTGTTTGCACAAAATAATTTCACTTCAGAGTAACAGTATACCACCTCAAGGTGTCACTCACACCGTATCAGGCCAGTCTGATATGGAATTTGTAAAATACAGCTCTCCAAAATATCATAAATACTTGATTGTTTCTATAAGATCAAATAGTTTTTTAATTTAAGATCAAATAGGTGCTTAAAGGAAACTACCTGTTTGCACAGAATACTTTCACTTCAGAGTGACAGTATACAACCTCAAGGTGTCACTCACAACATATTAGGCCAATCTGATATGGAGTTTGTAAAATACAGCTCTCCAAAATAACCTAAATACATGTTTATTTCTATAAGATCAAATACATGTTTAAAGGAATCTACCTGTTTGCACAGAATGATTTTACCTCAGAGTGACAGTATACCACCTCAATGTGTCACTCACACTGTATCAGGCCAATCTGATATGGAGTTTGTAAAATACAGCTCTCCAAAATAACCTAAATACATGTTTATTTCTATAAGATCAAATAGGTGCTTAAAGGAAACTACCTGTTTGCACAGAATAATTTTACCTCAGAGTGACAGTATACAACCTCAAGGTGTCACTCACAACATATCAGGCCAATCTGATATGGAGTTTGTAAATTACAGCTCTCCAAAATAGCATTAATACTCAATTATTTCTATAAAATCAAATAGATGGTTAAAGAAAACTACCTGTTTGCACAAAATAATTTCACTTCAGAGTAACAGTATACCACCTCAAGGTGTCACTCACACCGTATCAGGCCAGTCTGATATGGAATTTGTAAAATACAGCTCTCCAAAATATCATAAATACTTGATTGTTTCTATAAGATCAAATAGTTTTTTAATTTAAGATCAAATAGGTGCTTAAAGGAAACTACCTGTTTGCACAGAATGATTTTACCTCAGAGTGACGGTATACCACCTCAAGGTGTCACTCACACAATATCAAGTCAATCTGATATGGCGTTTGTAAAATACAGCTCTCCAAAATAACCTAAATACATGTTTATTTCTATAAGATCAAATACATGTTTAAAGGAATCTACCTGTTTGCACAGAGTGATTTTGCCTCGGAGTGGCAGTGTACCACCTCGGTGTGTCGCTCAGGCCGTATCGGGCCAATCTGGTGTGGAGTTTGTGAAGTGCAGCTCTCCAAAATAACCTAAATACATGTTTATTTCTATAAGATCAAATAGGTGCTTAAAGGAAACTACCTGTTTGCACAGAATAATTTTACCTCAGAGTGACAGTATACAACCTCAAGGTGTCACTCACAACATATCAGGCCAATCTGATATGGAGTTTGTAAATTACAGCTCTCCAAAATAGCATTAATACTCAATTATTTCTATAAAATCAAATAGATGGTTAAAGAAAACTACCTGTTTGCACAAAATAATTTCACTTCAGAGTAACAGTATACCACCTCAAGGTGTCACTCACACCGTATCAGGCCATTCTGATATGGAATTTGTAAAATACAGCTCTCCAAAATATCATAAATACTTGATTGTTTCTATAAGATCAAATAGTTTTTTATTTAAGATCAAATAGGTGCTTAAAGGAAACTATCTTTTTGCACAAAATAATTTCACTTCAGAGTAACAGTATACCACCTCAACGTGTCACTCACACTGTATGAGGCCAATCTGATATGGAGTTTGTAAAATACAGCTCTCCAAAATATCATAAATACTTGATTGTTTCTATGAAATCAAATAGTTTTTTTATTTAAGATCAAATAGGTGCTTAAAGGAAACTACCTGTTTGCACACAATGATTTTACCTCAGAGTGACAGTATACAACCTCAAGGTGTCACTCACAATATATCAGGCCAATCTGATATGGAGTTTGTGAATTAAAGCTCTCCAACATAGCATAAATATTGAATTATTTCTATAAAATCAAATAGATGGTTAAAGGAAACTACCTATTTGCACAAAATAGTTTCACTTCAGAGTGACAGTATATTACCTCAAGGTGTCACTCACACAAAATCAGGACAATCTGATATGGAGTTTGTAAAATACAGCTCTCCAAAATAACCTAAATACATGTTTATTTTTATAAGATCAATTAGGTGCTTAAAGGAAACTACCTGTTTGCACAGAATGATTTTACCTCAGAGTAACAGTATACCACCTCAATGTGTCACTCACACTGTATCAGGCCAATCTGATATGGAGTTTGTAAAATATAGCTCTCCAAAATAACCTAAAAACACGTTTATTTTTATAAGATCAAATACCTGTCTAAAGGAAACTACCTGTTTGCACGGAATAATTTCACGTCAGATTGACAGTATACCACCTCAAGGTGTCACTCACACAATATCAAGTCAATCTGATATTGACTTTGTAAAATACAGCTCTCCAAATTATCATAAATACTTGATTGTTTCTATAAGATCAAATAGATGCTTAAAGGAAACTACCTGTTTGCACAGAATGATTTTACCTCAGTGTGACAGAATACCACCTCAATGTGTCACTCACATTGTATCAGGCCAATCTGATATGGAGTTTGTAAAATACAGCTCTCCAAAATAACCTAAATACACGTTTATTTTTATAAGATCAAATTCCTGTTTAAAGGAAACTACCTGTTTGCACAAATTAATTTCACTTCAGAGTGACAGTGTATCATCTGAAGGTGTCACTTACACAAAATCAGGCCAATCTGATGTGGAGTTTGTAAAATACAGCTCCCAAAAATAAGCTAAATACATGTTTATTTCTATATGATCAAATAGATTTTTAAAGGAAACTACCTGTTTGCACAGAATAATTTCACTTCAGAATGACAGTATACCACCTCAAGGTGTCACTCACATAATATCAAGTCAATCTGATGCAGAGTTTGTAAAATACAATGTGTATTTTAATTCCTTTGAAGAGCTGTATTTTACAAACTCCATATCAGATTGTCCTGATATGTTGTAAGTGATACCCTGAGATGGGATACTGTCCCTCTTAAGTGAAATTATTCTGTGCAAACAGGTAGTTTCCTTTAAGCATCTATTTGATCTTATAGAAATAATTGAGTATTATGCTATTTTGGAGAGCTGTAATTTACAAACTCCATATCAGATTGGCCTGATATGTTGTGAGTGACACCTTGAAGTGGTATACTGTCACTCTGAAGTGAAATCATTCTGCGCAAACAGGTAGTTTCCTTTTAAGGGACACGCTCAGATTTTTGGAATTTAGCTTATTCACGGTATCCCCCAGAGTTAGATAAGTCCATACATACCTTTCTTATCTCCATGCGTGCTGTAACTGTATCTGACGCAGCCCCCGCTAGCTTAGCTTATCACAAAGACTAGAAGTGAATAGCTTCAGCTAGCATACTGCTCCCAATAAGTGTCGCCTTATGAGAATATAGT
Organism: Misgurnus anguillicaudatus; assembly: GCF_027580225.2. Lineage (NCBI taxonomy): Eukaryota > Metazoa > Chordata > Actinopteri > Cypriniformes > Cobitidae > Misgurnus > Misgurnus anguillicaudatus. The sequence continues at coordinate 52,460,278 of NC_073358.2, read as the reverse complement.
TCCCAGTATGTTTACTGTTAAAAGATGGCTGAAGATGGCTGTGTCACATATGACCTTGTTTTTTGTACACTGTGTGTCTATACAAATCACAACACATAAATAGCAAAATGTTCACGTTATTTTGTCACTTATTGGGGAGCAGTATGCTAGCTGAAGCCATTCACTTCCAGTCTTTGTGCTAAGCTAAGCTAGCGGGGACTGTGTCAGACAGAGTTACAGCATGCAAAGAGATAAGAAAGGTATGTATGGACTTATCTAACTCTGGGGGATACGATGAATAAGCTAAATTCCCAAAATCTGGGCCTGTTCCTTTGAGCATCTATTTAATTTTATAGAAATAATTGAATATTTATGCTATTTTGGAGAGCTGTAATTTACAAACTCCATATCAGATTGGCCTGATATGTTGTGAGTGACACCTTGAGGTGGTATACTGTCACTCTGAGGTAAAATCATTCTGTGCAAACAGGTAGTTTCCTTTAAGCATCTATTTGATCTTATAGAAATAATTGAGTATTTATGCTGTTTTAGAGAGCTGTAATTTACAAACTCCATATCAGATTGGCCTTATATGTTGTGAGTGACACCTTCAGATGATATACCGTCACTCTGAAGTGAAATTATTATGTGCAAACAGGTAGTTTCCTTTTAAACAGGTATTTGATCTTATAAAAATAAATGTGTATTTAGGTTATTTTGGAGAGCTGTATTTTACAAACTCCATATCAGATTGGCCTGATACAATGTGAGTGACACATTGAGGTGGTATACTGTCACTCTGAGGTAAAATCATTCTGTGCAAACAGGTAGTTTTCTTTAAACATCTATTTGATTTTATAGAAATAAACATGTATTTAGGTTATTTTGGAGAGCTGTATTTTACAAACTCCATATCAGATTGGCCTGAAACAATGTGAGTGACACATTGAGGTGGTATACTGTCACTCTGTGGTAAAATCATTCTGTGCAAACAGGTAGTTTCTTTTAAGCGCCTATTTGATCTTATAGAAATAAACATGTATTTAGGTTATTTTGGAGAGCTAAATTCTACGAACTCCATATCAAATTGGCCTGTTATGGTGTAAGCGACACCCTCAGATCGTACACTGTCACTCTGAGGTAAAATCATTCTGTGCAAACAGGTAGTTTCCTTTAAGCACCTATTTGATCTTATAGAAATAAACTGTATTTAGGTTATTTTGGAGAGCTGTATTTTACAAACTCCAGATCAGATTGACCTAATATTGTGTGAGTGACACATTGAAGTGGTATACTGTCACTTTGAGGTAAAATCATTCTCTGCAAACAAGTAGTTTCCTTTAAACACCTGTTTGATCTTATAGAAATAAACATGTATTTATGATATTTTGGAGAGCTGTATTTTACAAACTCCATATCAGATTGGCCTGACACGGTGTGAGTGACACATTGAGGTGGTATACTGTCACTCTGAGGTGAAATTATTCTGCGCAAACAGGTAGTTTCCTTTGCACATTTGTTTGATCTTATAGAAATAAACATGTATTTGATCTTATAGAAATAAATATGTATTTAGGTTATTTTGGAGAGCTGTATTTTACAAACTCCATATCAGATTGGCCTGATATGTTGTGAGTGACACCTTGAGGTGGTATACTGTCAATCTGAAGTGAAATTATTTTGTGCAAACAGGTAGTTTTCTTTAAACATCTATTTGATCTTATTGAAATAATTGAGTATTCATGCTATTTTGGCGAGCTATATTTTACAAACTCCATATCAGATTGGCCTGATACGGTGTGAGTGACACCCTCAGATGGTATACTGTCACTTTGAGGTGAAATTATTCTGCGCAAACAGGTAGTTTCGTTTAAACACCTGTTTGATCTTATAGAAATAAACATGTATTTATGATATTTTGGAGAGCTGTATTTTACAAACTCCATATCAGATTGGCCTGATACGGTGTGAGTGACACATTGAGGTGGTGTACTGTCACTCTGAGGTGAAATTATTCTGCGCAAACAGGTAGTTTCCTTTAAACACCTGTTTGATCTTATAGAAATAAACATGTATTTAGGTTATTTTGGAGAGCTGTATTTTACAAACTCCATATCAGATTGGCCTGATATGTTGTGAGTGACACCTTGAGGTGGTATACTGTCAATCTGAAGTGAAATTATTTTGTGCAAACAGGTAGTTTTCTTTAAACATCTATTTGATCTTATTGAAATAATTGAGTATTCATGCTATTTTGGCGAGCTATATTTTACAAACTCCATATCAGATTGGCCTGATACGGTGTAAGTGACACCCTCAGATGGTATACTGTCAATCTGAAGTGAAATTATTTTGTGGAAACAAGTAGTTTCCTTTAAACACCTAGTTGATCTTATAGAAACAGTCAAGTATTTATGATATTTTGGAGAGCTGTATTTTACTAACTCCATATCAGATTGACTTGATATTGTGTGAGTGACACATTGAGGTGGTATACTGTCACTCTGAAGTGAAATTATTCTGTGCAAACAGGTAGTTTCCTTTAAACATCTATTTGATTTTATAGAAATAAACATGTATGTAGGTTATTTTGGAGAGCTGTATTTTACAAACTCCATATCAGATTGGCCTGATATGATGTTAGTGATACATTGAGGTGGTGTACTGTCACTCTGAGGTAAAATCATTCTGTGCAAACAGGTAGTTTCCTTTAAGCATCTTTTTGATCTCATACAAATAAACATGTATTTAGGTTATTTTGTAGAGCTTTATTTTACAAACCCCATATCAGATTGGCCTGATACGGTGTGAATGACACATTGAGGTGGTTTACTGTCACTCTGAGGTGAAATTATTCTGCGCAAACAGGTAGTTTCCTTTGCACATTTGTTTGATCTTATAGAAATAAACATGTATTTGATCATATAGAAATAAATATATATTTAGGTTATTTTGGAGAGCTGTATTTTACAAACTCCATATCAGATTGGCCTGATATGTTGTAATTGACACCCTCAGATGGTATACTGCTTCTCTGAGGTAAAATAATTCTGTGCAAACAGGTAGTTTCCTTTAAACAGGTATTTGATCTTATAAAAATAAACGTGTATTTAGGTTATTTTGGAGAGCTGTATTTTACAAACTCCATATCAGATTGGCCTGATACAATGTGAGTGACACATTGAGGTGGTGTACTGTCACTTTGAGGTAAAATCATTCTCTGCAAACAAGTAGTTTCCTTTAAACACCTGTTTGATCTCATAGAAATAAACATGTATTTAGGTTATTTTGGAGAGCTGTATTTTACAAACCCCATATCAGATTGACTTGATATTGTGTGAGTGACACATTGAGGTGGTATACTGTCACTCTGAAGTGAAATTATTCTGTGCAAACAGGCAGTCTCCCTCAAACATCCACTTGATTTTATAGAAATAAACATGCATCTAGGTTATTTTGGAGAGCTGTATTTTACAAACCCCATATCAGATTGGCCTGATATGGTGTGAGTCACACATTGAGGTGGTGTACTGTCACTTTGAGGTAAAATCATTCTGTGCAAACAGGTACTTTCCTTTAAATACCTATTTGATCTAATAGAAACAATCAAGTATTTATGATTTTTTGGAGAGCTGTATTTTACAAACTCCATATCAGATTGACTTGATATTGTGTGAGTGACACATTGAGGTGGTATACTGTCACTCTGAAGTGAAATTATTCTGTGCAAACAGGTAGTTTCCTTTAAACATCTATTTGATTTTATAGAAATAAACATGTATGTAGGTTATTTTGGAGAGCTGTATTTTACAAACTCCATATCAGATTGGCCTGATATGATGTGAGTGATACATTGAGGTGGTGTACTGTCACTCTGAGGTAAAATCATTCTGTGGCAACAGGTAGTTTCCTTTAAGCATCTTTTTGATCTCATAGAAATAAACATGTATTTAGGTTATTTTGTAGAGCTTTATTTTACAAACCCCATATCAGATTGGCCTGATACGGTGTGAGTGACACATTGAGGTGGTATACTGTCACTCTGAGGTGAAATTATTCTGCGCAAACAGGTAGTTTCCTTTGCACATTTGTTTGATCTTATAGAAATAAACATGTATTTGATCTTATAGAAATAAATATATATTTAGGTTATTTTGGAGAGCTGTATTTTACAAACTCCATATCAGATTGGCCTGATATGTTGTGAGTGACACCCTCAGATGGTATACTGCTACTCTGAGGTAAAATCATTCTGTGCAAACAGGTAGTTTCCTTTAAACAGGTATTTGATCTTATAAAAATAAACGTGTATTTAGGTTATTTTGGAGAGCTTTATTTTACAAACTCCATATCAGATTGGCCTGATACAATGTGAGTGACACATTGAGGTGGTGTACTGTCACTTTGAGGTAAAATCATTCTCTGCAAACAAGTAGTTTCCTTTAAACACCTGTTTGATCTCATAGAAATAAACATGTATTTAGGTTATTTTGGAGAGCTGTATTTTACAAACCCCATATCAGATTGGCCTGATATGGTGTGAGTGACACATTGAGGTGGTGTACTGTCACTTTGAGGTAAAATCATTCTGTGCAAACAGGTATTTTCCTTTAAATACCTATTTGATCTAATAGAAACAATGAAGTATTTATGATATTTTGGAGAGCTGTATTTTACAAACTCCATATCAGATTGACTTGATATTGTGTGAGTGACACCTTGAGGTGGTAAACTGTCAATCTGAGGTGAAATTATTCTGTGCAAACAGGTAGTTTCCTTTAAGCACCTATTTGATCTTATAGAAATAAACATGTATTTAGGTTATTTTGGAGAGCTGTATTTTACAAACTCCATATCAGATTGCCCTGATATGGTGTAAGTGACACCCTCAGATGGTATACTGTCACTCTGAGGTAAAATTATTCTGTGCAAACAGGTAGTTTCCTTTAAGCACCTATTTGATCTTATAGAAATAAACATGTATTCAGGTTATTTTGGAGAGCTGTATTTTACGAACTATATCAGATTGGCCTGATACGGTGTGAGTGACACATTGAGGTGGTATACTGTCACTCTGATGTGAAATTATTCTGCGCAAACAGGTAGTTTCCTTTGCACATGTGTTTGATCTTATAGAAATAAACATGTATTTGATCATATAGAAATAAATAATTATTTAGGTTATTTTTGGAGAGCTGTATTGTATAAACTCCATATCAGATTGACTTGATATTGTGTGAGTGACACATTGAGGTGGGATACTGTCACTCTGAGGTGAAATTATTCTGCGCAAACAGGTAGTTTCCCTTTAACATCTAACTGAATGTATAGAAAATACAGAGTCTACAGGACATTTTCAAACTCTCTATTTTAAAAACAGCATATCAGACTATGATGATACTGCAGGGGTCACAAACTAAGATGGTGTACTATCATTCAGAAGTGGAATGATTCTGTGTAAACAGGTAAGAAGTACAGAGTGTATATGACATTTTAGAGCATTATAATTTAACCCTTGTGTGGTGTTCGGGTCTGTGGGACCCGTTTTTAATTTTTACTAAAAGAAAAATTATGCAATTAATTGTTGTTTCAACCTCAGATTCATTGGCCTTGGCTCATTTTCTATAAAGAACATGAAAATAAACAAATTTATAATGACTGTACACTGTACACCCCCCTACACATTTATATTACATATGTGGTGTTTGGGTCCACTGGACCCAGGGGTAATAAGAGAGTGAAAATTGAATGTGCTATGTAACTTCACTTTGTTTTTCTCCTATCTGGGACTCCTTTGAGTGCATGAGTGTGTTTGTATATATGTCTGTACATATGTGATGGATGCATGTCAGAGTTTTGGCCTTCGGCACTTGCTGTAACAGCGCAAGTATACAACATGTTATATGTCAAGCATGAACACTTGTCTGCCCCAAAAACTTTACCTTTTGTCTAACAGGAACCATTCTACACTTTACCATTATATTCCTTACAAAAAATAACCATGATTGTATTATAGTAAAAGTGTAGTAATCATGGTAAATTGGTGTATTGATTACCATTTGTAAAACCATGAGTTTACCACAAAACCTTTGGTGTGTGTGTGTGTGTATGAGTGTGTGAGAAAGAGTGAGAAATAGAGAGTAAAATTTCATATCCAAGCATTTTCATCATTTTAGGTTGTAGCCAAAAGCAACACATTGTACTGCAGTGTGTGTGGACATAAGATGGACAGGAAGACACAGTATACGTCTATAAAATGCAAGAAATGCATATGCAACACAGCTACACAGTAAAAATCTGTTTCTTATGTGTTGTGTTGGCTGGCATGAACAAATTATGTGTTCAGTATGGATAATGTGTTATGATACCGCATCTTTTCAGATAAGGCTTGTGCTGTGTAGACAGACACAAATCTGTACAATTTCAAACTAAGTTAAAATAATTAAATATCAAAGTGATGAAAAACTTATTTGAGATGAAAAAGTGATGAAAATACTTATTTTTGATAAACATCTGGGGGAGAATAGAAATTTCTTCTCTTATTTCATATTATCACAAAAACGAATGGCACTTTAATCTATAAATAGTCCTCTACCAGTGGTAAATGACAAATATTAACCATCAATTCTGTCTATATTACTTGCAATAAGGCTAAAGTAATCATCTGTACACAGTTATACATAAATTTGTATGAATGCATTTGTTTAAGATACGAAAAATACAGTGGGTCCTCTAGACCCACAAACATTGTCTAAGTAACAGAAATATGAACACCACGAGGGTTAAAAACAGCATAGCAGACTGTGCTGATACTGCATGAGTGAAAACATGAGAGGGTGGAATGATTCTGTGGAAACAGGTAGTTTTCTTTTAATATCTAACTGAATGTGTAGAAAATACAGAGTGTATAGGACATCTTAGAGGTCTCTATTTTAAAAACAGCATATCAGACTGTGATGATACTGCATGAGTGACAACCTGAGATGGTGTACCATCATTCAGAGATGGAATGATTCTTTGGAAACAGGTAGTTTCACTTTAACATCTAACTAAATATATAAAAAATACAGCATGTGTTTGATATTTTAGAGCCTTCTTATTTAAATACCCTATCAACTATATAACAATGCTCTGGGAATCCCCTGAACAACCCAGCAACTAGTAACACTAAAAGCCACCCATTATGCTGTAGCAACTACCTATCATTCACTCACTGACTCCCTATTATACACATAACAGTTCTGTGTTAACTACCCTGAACAGCCTAGCAATTTTATAAACCACCTAAAATACCCTAGCAAAGGCCTATCAATCATTTAGAAAACTACAGCCTCAATGTCGCAATCACCAAGAAAACATAACAATATCCTAGCAACCAATTTAAATACCGTAGCCTAGCAACAGCCCAGCAATCACATAGAATATAACAGCAACAGCCACCCTTACAGCAACAACCACCCTTAATATGCTAGCAACTTCATAGTAATCCACCATAATATCTCAACAACAGCCTAGCAATAACCAATAAAACCCTATCAACAGTCTAGCAATCACCCAGAAAACAAGAGCAATAGCATAGCAACCAACTAGAACCCCAGAACAACAGCCTAGCAACCACACAGAACCCCAGAGCAACAGCCTAGCAACCGCCATAATTCCCTAGCAACCACAAAGAACGCCAGAACAACAGCCTAGCAACCACCCATATAGCCTAGCAACAGTCTAGCAATCGCAGAGAAAACCAAAGCTATACCCTAGCTACCATTTAAAAAAACCTTAATAACAGCCTAGCAACCATACATAATGCAATAGAAATAGCCTAGCAAACAACCACAATACCCTAGCAATGATTTAAAACAGACACAGAATGCAATAGAAACAGCATAGCAACCACCCACAATACCCTAGCAACGACTTAGAATGCAATAGAAATAGCCTAGAAACCACCCACAATACCCTAGCAATGATTTAAAACAGACACAGAATGCAACAGAAACATCATAGCAACCACGCAAAATGCAACAGAAACAGCCTAGCAACCAAACAGAATGCAGCAGAAACAGCCTAGCAACCACTTATAGAACCCTAGCAACCACACAGAATGCAAGAGAAACAGCCTAGCAACCACCCATAATACCCTAGCAACGACTTAAAACAGACACAGAATGCAACAGAAACAGCCTAGCAACCAAACAGAATGCAACAGAAACAGCCTAGCAACCACTTATAGAACCCTAGCAACCAAACAGAATGCAACAGAAACAGCCTAACAACCACTTATAGAACCCTAGCAACCACACATAATGCAACAGAAATAGCCTAGCAACCGCCCATAATACCCTAGCAATGAATTAAAATAGACCCAGAATGCAATAGAAACAGCCTAGCAACCACGCAAAATGCAACAGAAACAGCCTAGCAACCACCCATAATACCCTAGCAATGACTTCTAACAGACACAGAATGCAAGATAAACAGCCTAGCAGCCACCCATATACCCTAGCAACAGCCTAGCAATCACATAGAAAACCAAAGCTATACCCTAGCAACCACTTAAAAGCCCTAGCAATAGCATAGCAAGCACCCAGAACGCAACAAAAACAACCTAGCAACCACGCATAAAACCCTTGTAACAGCCTAGCAACCACACAGAATGCAAGAGAAACAGCCTAGCAACCACCTATAATACCCTAGCAACGACTTAAAACAGACACAGAATGCAACAGAAACAGCCTAGCAACCAAACAGAATGCAACAGAAACAGCCTAGCAACCACTTATAGAACCCTAGCAACCACTTATAGAACCCTAGCAACCACACAGAATGCAAAAGAAACAGCCTAGCAACCACCCATAATACCCTAGCAACGACTTAAAACAGACACAGAATGCAACAGAAACAGCCTAGCAACCAAACAGAATGCAACAGAAACAGCCTAGCAACCACTTATAGAACCCTAGCAACCACTTATAGAACCCTAGCAACCACACAGAATGCAAAAGAAACAGCCTAGCAACCACCCATAATACCCTAGCAACTACTTAGACACATAATGCAACAGAAATAGCCTAGCAACCGCCCATAATACCCTAGCAATGAATTAAAACAGACCCAGAATGCAATAGAAACAGCCTAGCAACCACCCATAATACCCTAGCAATGACTTCTAACAGACACAGAATGCAAGATAAACAGCCTAGCAGCCACCCATATACCCTAGCAACAGCCTAGCAATCACATAGAAAATCAAAGCTATACCCTAGCAACCACTTAAAAGCCCTAGCAATAGCATAGCAAGCACCCAGAACGCAACAAAAACAACCTAGCAACCAAGCATAAAACCCTTGTAACAGCCTAGCAACCACACAGAATGCAAGAGAAACAACCTAGCAACCACCCATAATACCCTAGCAATGACTTAAAACAGACACAATGCAACAGAAACAGCCTAGCAACCAAACAGAATGCAACAGAAACAGCCTAGCAACCACTTATAGAACCCTAGCAACCACACAGAATGCAAGAGAAACAGCCTAGCAACCACCCATAATACCCTAGCAATGACTTAAAACAGACACATAATGCAACAGAAACAGCCTAGCAACCAAACAGAATGCAACAGAAACAGCCTAGCAACCACTTATAGATCCCTAGCAACCACACAGAATGCAAGAGAAACAGCCTAGCAACCACCCATAATACCCTAGCAACGACTTAAAACAGACACAGAATGCAACAGAAATATCAACAGATTAAGTGAGAAACTTTTATTTTGAAATCATTCCTCTCATGCGTATACCGTAATGTCTAATTTATGTGCACACAGAAAAAAAAAACGGGGGGCTAGTTTGACCGTCTTTTTCGGAGTGGCGGCTGGCTTGACTGCAGTTGAATCTTGTAGGAAGCACGTCTCTATCGCGTTATATTATTATGAACTGCGCATGCGCGGCGTCGATCTATATAATAAACTGATCTACTGCAGCTGTACCGAGAAAGCCAAAATAACATCTATCTGTATGATATAAAGATCTTACATTTTACAGTTTCCGCGCGCCTTTCTTCGTTAACTCATATTTTACTATTTTAATTTTATTTATTCATTTTTATACAACCAGAATCTGTGTTGATCTAATCATTTTAGAATGTTACAAGAATTAATTTCTTTGTCTTTGTTTACCTGAGCCTTTATTATGTGCTGACGTAATTTTTTCTGATTAAAAGTTTTTTTAATAACACGGTTGAAATTATTATATTATTGCATATTAGTATGTTGAGTAAAAAACAAGAATTTCTGAATTCATTCGTTTTATAGGATTCCCTTTTGCTTTAGTACATATCTACTTTATGACATTATTTGCGAAATTATAGTGTATTGGGATAATGTGTATAAAATTTTTATGTGTCAAAATATATGAAGTATGTGCTGATATATTCTGTTAAATGAAAATATATTAAGTTAGACACTTGATATGACATCAAGTAACGCGAGAGTGAGTCGAAAGCGTACAGAAACAACTGGCTCTCGCGATATTTTTACGTCATATATTGATTGATTTGCGCAGCGCTGCATGAAGGCAAAAACCTATTACGTTGCTGTTATTTCGGTCCTCCGGTCTTGCTGTGGCGCTGTGGTTCCGTTTATGGCCGTTACTTCCGCTCTGTTGCCGCTGTTGTTCGGGATAGTCCCTACTGGCGGGAGCTCACCGGATAAACCTCTCCAAACCTAGGAACTAGTTAGTATTCTACTACCAAATCTATTTATATGCTTTCTCACTGCTTTTAATCTCTGTTGAAAGTTAAACAGTTTATGAATCAGTTGTTGTGCGACTATTTCCTGTTAATGCGGTTAGTGACTTTTCTACGTTACCGTACTGAGGCCGCTACAATACCCGCGTGTTCTTAAAATGTAGTTATTTCTAGATTAATTGCGCTTTGTTCTATCTGGGTATTTAAAGTTTGTGTGAGTTTCACAAGTATTCATGCATTTAGTTGTTTGTTGGTTTATAGAAACGTGAGATGGGTAAGTAAGCGTATGAGTTTAGCGCTTGAGTGCCTCGAGCTCATTGTGTGCGCGTATTGTCCTGCATTGAGACACTTTTGTTATTTTAGGCCGCCCACAACATTAAAAACGGGTACAAATGCATTAAATCACTACTTTAGTCTAATGATGTGAATATATGTACGTTTAGGGGTTGGTTATTAAATATCTTCGCAACAAAACGACTTTGGCATTGTGAATTTGAGGGTCATCGCTAGTGTATTTAAAAGGGATAGTTCACCCAAAAATGAAAATTCTGTCATCATTTTCTCAATCTCATTTTGTGTTAAACCTGTATAAATGTCTTTGTTCTGATGAGCAGTTATGAAGATATTTTGAGGAATGTTTGTAATCAAACAGTTCATGAGCCACATTCACTTCTTTTTTCCTACAATGGAAGTGAATGGGGCTCACAAACGGTTTGGTTACAAACATTCCTCAAAATATCTTCATTCATGCTCATCAATCAAAGACATTTATACAGGTTTGTTACAACTTGAGAATTGTCATTTGGGTGAACTACCCCTTTAAAGGTCTGGCACAGGTTTGGCTATACTAGTGCCATTTTTACAAAATTTAACCCTGGCTAAAGTATCATCCTACTCGGTCAATATTAAAGAGATCAATATTATATTTTCACTTAGGATGATTTCATGTCTAAAAAGTGACTTTAGATGGATTTTCCTATACAGTGTGCACCGTAAATTACAAAACTACCTTGTGAACATTATCTTAAGAAGGTCTGGACATTGATCACAGTGTTTGTTATTGCACAAACCACAATTATGTAAACATCATTGCTGTTAACAGCTGTTCTTTCTTGTATCACAGCAAAGTTTTGTCGGTACTTGAACCTATTTGAGCAACATGGGTGACAGCGACGATGAGTACGACCGCCGGCGCAGAGACAAGTTCCGCCGGGAAAGGAGCGATTATGACCGTTCCCGAGAGAGAGAAGACCGGAGAAGAGATGACTGGAATGATCGGTGAGGAAAAGTTATTTGCCTTAACATTTGATTTCACAGGGCACTCACTCGGTTTAATATTATTGCTGTGGGGCTTTAATTAATGAATTAATTTAGCACGGGGAGAAAACAATTTATGAAAAATGCAAACCATACAATCAGTGAGAAAATGAATGACTGTGTCAATGATCAATAGAAACATTTTGGCCCGTGATCTTAATAGCATTAGTCTAAGTAGTTTTAGTACTTTTGCCTGGTTTTTTATGTTTGTTTTGTGGTTGTCGTTTACTGGCGGCCTTCGGCAAGAGAGTGGGACCGGGGCCGTGAACGCCGCAGCCGTGGCGAGTACCGTGACTATGACAGAGGTAGACGAGAGAGATTTTCCCCTCCGCGTCATGACATGAGCCCACAGCAGAAACGCATGAGGAGAGACTGGTAAGATGCTTTATTTGGTATTAAGAAATGACGGATGTGAAAAAAGAGGCGATTTCTCATCACAATTCCTTTTACCTCTATCATATGCTTTTCCTCAGGGATGACCATGGAGGTGACCCATACCACGGTGGTTATGATCTGGGTTATGGTGGTGGTGGACCTAGTTACGCCCCTCCTCAGCCATGGGGTCATCCTGACATGCATCTAATGCAGCCACATCATGGTATCCCTATACAGGCCAGGTCAGGATGAGGAAATAACTTTCTGGTTTATTTCTGTGAATTTGTACTCAATGAATGGGAACAATGGCTGTTTGGTTAAAATATTGTTTTTTTTTTTTTAAGTTATATATAGAATATTGTCATACATCTTAATGATATTGAAACATTGTCTTCCTCTTCCTTCCTCTCTTGATTTTCTCCAGGCTGGGAAACATCCATGATATGGATCTTGGCCCTCTTCCTCCTGTGATGAAGACCTTTAAGGAGTTCCTGCTCTCTCTGGATGACTCTGTGGATGAGACGGAGTCTGTCAAACGCTACAATGAGTACAAGATTGATTTTAGGCGTCAGCAGATGCAGGATTTCTTCCTGGCCCATAAAGAAGAAGAGTGGTATGATAACACCTGATGTTCTTGCTCTACAGTTTTGTTTTGCTAATGTTTCTGCATGGATTCACAAGGTGGCACAATAGAACGGGAAGCATATCCTCAAGTATTTGGTCATAGTTTTAAAACCCGTTTTGTAGGGCTGGGCGGTATGGCGGTATATTCTGTCACCTTGTAATAAAATGTTAGTCGTAACAGTTTTTTATTCTGTGTAAATGAGTGGGCGTGGCTAACTTGGCACACCAGCTGCAGTACAGGCGTCAAGCCCGAGGAATTTCAATGTTAAGTCAATGTAAAGACCAGTTGTCGTGCTTTTGGAATCGTGTCTACAGTGCCGCGCTAAACGCCTCATTCGCCCGTCTAGTTGGTGCGAATTGAGCGTTGCTGCGGTAAACGCACGAGTTAAGAAATTTGAACTTTGGTGGAAAAACGCGCCACTTTAACCAATCAGGAGCTTGCTCTAGTAGTGACGTGATTACAGGAAGCGAGCGGAGTCGCAGAAGCCCCCCCATAACAATTTCCGCATGAATGTCTCAATGACTAGAATTTCACACGCGGCTTTCACGCGTGAGTGAAGCGGGTAAACTCAAAATGTTCAAGCGGCAAACTAGACACGGTAGACGTGAATTTGAAGCCTCAAACGCGGCTGGTGTGAACCCACAGTAATGCTGCATGCACACCAAGCGTGAAGCATCGCGTTACTCTAAATTACTCGCGGGATTTAACTTAATTTCATGCAAATGTTTCTTTCGAGTTGAATATTTTCAATTTTTTCAGTTTGAGGTGAATAACACATGTTTTCGCAGCAATGGTGCCGCCCAATTCGTGTCAATCACATCGCCCTGTGAGTTCGCATCTTTCCATTGACTTTGTATGTAATTTACCTGCGCAAATTATTGAATTCGCGTTTTGTAAATAAGAAAGTAAAGAGCGACCAGACCACCTCAAAACAGACATGATCATCACCTCACCTATTATATTTATTATCTCCATATCTAAATATTTCATATACAGATATTTTCCCTTTCTGGTTTGTGCAAATTCATACTTGTTCGTTTTGCATGCCTATTTTTAATGTAATGCATGGATAAATCCAAAATGAAATGCATACTATATCTTCAATAGTCTATAAAGTAAATAACTGATTTAAAAACAAGATCCTTTTATCTAGACTTAATCTTTTGCATTTTGACTTTAATGATAACTTTAACATATTCTATTTTTAAAACTGCGGTGAGCATTTAGCTAAAAGCTAATTATTGAGTGGCAAATTTACCATGAAATAAAATGACTCATTCCGTAAAATGGATTTTTGGTCATACCGCCCACCCCTAGTGTTATAGTATTATTTTAAGTTAAGATATATCTATGAGAACTTCATACAGGCCCCATGCACACATTTAAGACATCCTCATTTTAGGATCAGTCTGTTAAGATATAGTCATGCTTTAAAAAAGAAATTCCTCCTTTCAGCTGAAATATTGGGGCATATTTGATAGATTCAAGACGTGGAAGTGATTATTCTAATTCTGTGTCCTTTTACAAATAGATGAATCCTGTCAGATACTTGTTTTGCTTGTTTATCTCCACAGCGATTGGTTGCTGCTGTTTTTAATATTTATCTGGGTTTTGCAGTTTTTTTTTTTAAGTTAACAAATTAACATTCTTCTTCCCTCCACCAGTACAAGGTATTGGAAGATGAGAAAAGCTCTTGGACCCGACACAGGAGTCGCTGTTAGTCAGTCAGGGTTTGCACTGCGCACAATGCAGATGCCATTAGAAATCAAGTACCAGGGCTCTTAGTCAGACAGGCGAGCATTCAATATCCAAACCAACCTCCGTGGCCACGAACAGGCATTTTATTTTATTTTCTATAGTGTGATGCCTTTCTTCCCCTTTTTACTTTTTCATTTTTTGATATTTGGATCAATCAGAATCCCCAAAACGCAGAAATCGTGTGCGTGCACACGTGCGTAAACACCTTTGAGAAGACTGCTCTCAGTGTTAATGTGTTGTATTGCGGGGAAGTCATCAGGTAAATTTTAGTGCACACAATGGACAATGTGTTTCACTTAACTGTTTACCTTTTGTTTCTTGATCAAGTTTATTTCCCCAATTTTTTCTTTTGTCTACTTTGGTGGTGAGTGGATTAATTTATTACACAAACACACTTTTTAAATGCATAGGTTTGGTCAACACCGTGAGTAGCAAGACTGACAGATGTGCACTTCAGCTTTATTATCATTGTCTTTTAAAACCTAGTGAGGTGTCTAATGCACACACTATAAGCCTGGATTTACACTGCAAATCTTGATGCCCAATTCCGATTTGTTGCGTGTATCCGATTATTTTGATGACCCGCTTACATCATCTTCTAATGACGCATGACACGTCTTGAGATGAGTTGTGGCTAGAAAGGATACAACTATCTCGTAAAAATCTCGACAATGTTTTTATCCTAATCCTAACCCTAAACCCAACATTTCATGGGATTTAAGCCGTAGCCGTATCCTTTCTAGCCGGAACTGTTTTTTTTTAATCCTACCCCTAAACCCAACATCTTGCAAGATTCAATCCGTTTGCTTACATTGCGGACACGAATGCATGTATCAGATTTATTTTCACATATTAAGGAGGCCTGAAACCAATCAGCGAATATTGTAATCTATGCATTTTTTCCTTGCTTGCACTTTCGTAGGTCATATCCGATTTGTGCCACATGTAGGAAAACAATCGGAATTGAGTCACTTCAAACATGCAATGTAAATGCGGCCTAAGTGACAGATTTTGTTATATAACTACGAAGCACACATGCTTATGATAAAGTACGTTGACATGCTGCCTATGTAGACGGCTCACTAGATTTTAGGACGCATTCACTGTGTTATGTGGGATAAGGAGTTGTGCAGTTCATGTTTTAATATGACATCAGATTATCTGTTATTGATATATATTATAAATAAAAATGCAGTTGGTGTCTTGAAAGATTAAAGTTTTCCTCCCTTGAAATAGTTGCTAATGTTCTGTTCTCTTCCACATCCACCCTGTTTGTCCCCCTCCCTCTCTTTCTCTCGGCTCGGGGTGTCTGTCTATCAGGTTCCGATCGAAGTATCACCCGGATGAGGCTGGGAGGCGTAAAGCCGAAGCCCACAGCGCTTTGCAAAACAGACTTAATGTCTACATGTATCTCATGGACAATGGCTGGTTTGAGTCGATCACTTTGGACATAGAGCGTGCTCCACAAATCACAAAAATTTTAGATGCCGGTACGTAAAAGTATATTTTGCGTGACAGCTTCATTAACGTTTTTAATCTTATACAAAATGTCACTTCTACTAATAAAGATATTTAAAGATAATTTAGTTTTTACCTTAGTCTTTGACTAAGGAACTGGTTCGACAATTAGCTAAACATCCAGACCGTCCCCACCTTTATAGTTTATTCCAACCCAAGTAAGCTTATGTCTTATATCTGTTCCTTCTAGCTGTGATAAAGATGGAGGGGGGAGGAGACAATGACCTGCGCATCCTAGATCAGCCGAACGAGGAAGAGGAGGAGAAAGAGCGAGAGAGGCTGTCGTCCGGAGGGCCGGGGTCTGAACCTTCCCGACGGGATGAGCCCAGACCCCAGGAAGTTGAGCGCAAACCTTCTGCTGAAAAAGACAAGACTGTGCGTTTGAATTAGATTACAGTGCAGATTGTTGTGTGGAGGACGTTCTCCTAATCTTCTCTCTACGTATGTGTGTTTGTAGGGAGAAGGGGCCGAGGGGGCTGAGAAGGACACAAGTGCATCTGCAGCAGGAAGTGAAGGAGAGATGAAAGAAGAGACTGAACCAGCTGCTCCACCAATCCCAGAACCTAAGAAGGTAAGTGTGTTATTCGTGCAGAGTCATATAAGCAATATTCACTGTATATGCTGATTGTATTTGTGTGCTTATTTATCTCAAACCATTATATTAGCGGATTGATTTAAAACACTTATTCAAGGGATTTGTTTGGCTCTGAGTAGGGATGGGCATTTTCCAGTAATTTACTATTCGAATATTTAAGCTCATAAAGAACGAATATTCGAATATTCGTTTATTTAAATTATGTTAATTAAGACATGCATCTTTTGTATTTTTCATTTTGTCATAATTTCACAGAAGGCTTATAATTAGGAAATATCCACAACAAGCTAAACTTATATTCTGTATGTATATGTATGCATGTATTTTTAAGTTGAAAACATTGTAAATTGTATATATATATTTTAAATTCTTCTTAAAAAATATCCTACAGAAAAAAAGGCGTTAAAACCCCATGCGGAGCGAAGTCTGAGTCAGTCAAACCCTTAGTTTCAAGTCGTCGTTAGTATGAATTCATTACTGTTGGATCTTACATACATTATATTATACCAAATATTATATATTAACCCCAAATCTAAGCGAAGTTTGAGGACTTGCGAAGTTTAAAGTTTGAAGACTTGACAAAGGCTATCATCATTTAAACCCTTAAACAGACTCCAAATAAGAGCCCGGAGCAAACGAAAAAACGCATCTACATAACCGACTGCTCAGTCAACATATAAATATCTTCTCAGTTTAGTTTGACATGTATTTGTGAATAAAGAAACCATCTTTACCCTACCTGCTTCGGTGAAAGCCCGTTCTTCTGACTAGATACAATAATGCCGGTGCTGCGGAGAAAACTCTTCCTCGTGTTGCACGTGATGATGGTTATCGGATAAAAACAACAGACGGATTGAACAAGATTGAATATCTGTATTTAACATTATTTTACAAATAACGTAAGCTGGCTCGATAGATTATTGTTGACTGTGCAAAGTTACTAACGTTAGCTTAATTTAACACAAGATTTCACAAAGACGGAGCTTTGCTTTTAAACAGCCATGTGCAGTTATCCGGTTCATTTGTGAAAGAGCACCGCATAATATAAATGTTCTCCGTTTAATTTCGTTCTCCGTGTCTGTCTCGTTATTAACAAAATAAAGTAGACTTTATAACAGAAAGCTTACAAATCTCTCATGATGTGTTGATGCGGGCGGCGGAGAAGCACGTTTAATAACACGTGAGCCCTCACTGAGCCAGTTGCCAAATATGGCGTGGCGCGGCCAAACCCGGAGATAAAAGAAAAAAAACTTAAATTCGTCTGCAATCTGCATTGCCAAACAATCAGAAATATATACGAATTAATGTTCATGTATATCTTACATTTAAGTCTGTAAAAGAGTATAGATGAAGTGAAAAAGCATTAAATAAGGTGGCACAATAAAAACAAACAAACATTCGAATAGCATTTTTTAAATTCGAATTATTATTGCCGATCGAATATTCGAATATTCGAATATCCGTGCCCATCCCTAGCTCTGAGTACAACAATCGCCCTAATGCTGCGTTCACACCAGCCGCGGTAGAGCCGTCAAGTGTGAATGATTTCAATGTTAAGTGAATGTGAAGACGCGTTTAAACGAGTGCGCATAGCGCGCCGGCAACGAGTGCGCATAGCGCGCCGCCAACGAGTACGCATAGCGCGCCGCCAACGAGTACGCATAGCACGCCGCCAACGAGTACGCATAGCGCGCCGCCAATGAGTGCGCATAGCGTGCCGCCAACAAGATTACGCCTCATTTGCGCGCCGCCAACGAGATTACGCCTCATTTGCGCATCAAGTTAAAAATGTGAACTTTGGCGGAAAAACGTGCCGCCTTAACCAATCCGGAGCTTGCTCTAATAATGACGTGATTACAGGAAGCGAATGGAGTCGCAGAAGCCTATGGAAGGCCCTCCCATGATGCGAATTTCTGAGTGAATGTCTCGAGGACTAGAATTTCACACGTGGCTTTCAAGCGGGAATGAAGCGACTAAACTCAAAATATTCAAGCGGCAAACTAGACGTCGTAGACGCGATTTTAACGTCTCAAATGCGGCTGGTGTGAACCCACGGTTTTAAGCAATTTCTGGGTGAAACCATAAATATTGGATACATCATCCAAATGCTGAGTTTTCTACACTGTGTCTCTCTCCAGCTGAGTAAGAAGAGGAAGAGGAAGCACAGCGGTGACAGCGAAGATGAAGCCAGCGCATCAGAGAGCGAATCTGATTCAGACTCCGACTCAAACTCGCACTGCTCAGAGAAACCTGCCGAGAGAGAGAAAGAGCCTGCTGAAGAGGGAGAGGAAAAGGAGGAAGACAAGGAGGAAGATGAAGAAGAAGAAGAGGGAGAAGGTCAGTGCCTCTGTCGCTTGCGTTTAAGCACAATGTGATTCCTGGTTAACAGTAATGATGAGATCGTTTTCTCGCCTCATTCAGCTGCCGATGGAAAAGAGCCGACTGACGAAAAGCAGAAGGAAAGAGAGAAAGACAAGGAGAAGAAACCGAAGGACGATCAGCCCCCGAGACCTCGGCCTCTTCACAGGACGTGTTCTCTCTTCATGAGGAGCATCGCTCCCACAATATCTAAAGCAGAGATTGTCGCTGTAAGTGTGCACGCACGTGTCTTTACTGACGATTAATACTGTTAGTGTATGTTGAGTGCTGATGATGATGATGATGAAACGTTGTACCCCACAGCTCTGTCGACGCTATCCAGGATTTATGCGTGTGTGTTTGTCAGAACCACAGCCGGAGCGCAGGTAAGAGACCACCATCACAGTGTTTTCATCATTATTTTAAATGCACTCTCTATTATAATCTGAATTTTAAAATAAAACTCTTTAAAGAGTTTAAAAATAATCTTGCATTGCCATGCTTAAGGTTTTTCAGGCGTTGCTGGGTGACGTTTGATAGAGGTGTGAACATCAAAGAGATCTGCTGGAACCTGCAAAACATTCGGGTGAGTTTGGAAAGGGAGACACTCTTGAATATTTTAAAACCATGTCCTCGTCTGATTCTGTTCTTCTGTGTATGTTTGTTTAGCTGCGGGACTGTGAGTTGGCTCCCGGAGTCAATCGGGATTTGGCACGCCGTGTGCGGAACGTCAACGGAATCACTCAGCATAAGCAGGTGCTGCGTAATGACATCAAACTGGCTGCCAAATTGATCCACGCCCTGGACGATAGAGAAAATCTCTGGTGTGAGAAACCACGAGAAGAGATGCCCACTTTGGAGGTAATACTCATTCTAGACTAAAACATTACAGTGTGTCGATGAGGTTTTACATAAAAATTTGGTTCTTCATTTCTTGGAGCTTCCTGCTCAGAACCCGATTCTGAAAAACATCACTGATTACCTCATTGAGGAAGTGAGCGCTGAAGAGGAGGAGCTTCTGGGCAGTGTGGGCGGAGCTGAATCTGAGGAGGCAGCTAAAGAAGGAAACCCTACTGAGATTACTGTGGAAAGAGATGATAAACTTGTCACGGTTAGGAAATTAAACTCATGATCTTGTTGATGTATTTAGGACCAAGTAATTCCAGTTAAAGGGTCAATCATGAATACTATGAGGAACATATTTTTCATGTGTTGTCTTTATGCTGATTTTGTATGCATTTTAATAATAATGGGTCTCATTTGCTAAGCATGCATACGCACAAATTTGTGTGTGAGATGTTCACAAACAAATCATGATTCAACAAAAGCTTTCATATCAAAATTTCTTCTAAATGTACGAAAAAAATTAAGAACAACGAATACCACAAGTATGCACTAAGCATGTAGGTAGGTAGACTATAATTTTAATATATGTCTTAAAGGTGCAGTGTGTAAATTTTAGTGGTGAGGTTATGAATTGCAATCAATGTTTCAGTTCACCGAAACTCATAAAGCTACGGTAGCTGCAACCAGACAAACATGTCATCGTCTGAGACAACCGAGTAAAAAAATTTGTCCGTTAAGGGCTTCTGTAGAAACATGGCGGCACAAAATGGTGACTTCCATGTAAGGGGACCCTCGGTGTGTGTAGATGAAAACGTCTCTTCTAAGGTAATATAAAAACATAATGGTTTATTATGAAAGGTCTTTATACACCCCTGGAAATATAATTATGTATTTTATATTGCATTTCTGTCAAAATATCCTTATAAAAGTTACACACTGCACCTTTAAATGTCTTTATTGAATCCCATACTTTTTTTAAACTAATGGTACTCTGGTGAACACACAACACATATGGCTTCCTCCACCGACAACAACACCTCCCAAATTGAAAATGCAAAACAAAACAGATCATTACCGATAATAAATAAGATCATAGATTGCTTTTCGAGCTCCTTAGCTTCGGTGACGAACTGCTCTAAAAATTTCTGTTGGCAAACGCTGCAATGCGGAAAGCCCATATGGTGCTGGTTCCAGAAAAACGCGATTATGCGATCGCATGATTGAACACATAATCAGCCAAAGTCCACATATTTATGCGGCGAATGCATTTTTGAAAAAATACGCCGCACTTTCACCGCAGAAATTGCAGGTTTCTGCGTGTAAAATTGGTGGGGCTTGCATGATTTCACAATCCCTGTATATTCGTAGCAAAAAGTCATATCTTAGCAGAAAGTTAAAAATGTTGCCATGGGAACGTTATGAGGCGACGTGGTGAGGCGACGTGAACATCAATGAAAAGCTGTAAAAAGGTTTTGCACGTTCACACAATTTCATCGCATAAAATTGCATGAATATCCCGCATATTCCATCGCATTTCTTAAGAAAACGTGTCACAAGATCAAGGCTTTTTCCTGCAACAATCACAAAAACTCTGGAAGGACTGTATTATGCATATTGCCAACTTTGTGCACATAAGAACAAGTATAAGAACAAATTCATGTGCGTATGGAAATTGTACACAATTATTAGTAAATGAGACCCAGTGACTTTAGTGTAATTCTTTAAAAAGTCACAATAATGTGAATATTTGTAATTTTCTCAGGTGCTGGATCGTCTGCTCTTTTACCTGCGTATTGTACACTCTATTGATTATTACAACACCTGCGAGTACCCGAGTGAGGACGAGATGCCCAACCGATGCGGCATCATCCACGTCCGCGGACCAATCCCCCCTAACCGCATCTCTCACAGAGAGGGTGAGTAATCCTTGACTAATAGATTTACATGTGTTACACTAGTGTACTTGTCTGTCATTTTTAAATGCTGTTCTTAGTTTGATGTCAATATAAATCCTGCTGCTGAGAAATTTTTCTTGGTTTGACGTTATCCCTGTCATATAGTGGCAGACTGGCAGAAGACATTCGAAGATAAAATGGGACACCTGTTCAGTGTGAAGGAAACTTTATCTGAAGACGAGGCGGGAAAAATGGGCCGCAAAGATCCAGAGCAAGAAGTGGAGAAGTTTGTGTTGGCCAATACGCAGGAGCTGGGCAAAGATAAGTGGCTTTGTCCACTCAGTGGGAAAAAATTCAAGGTGTGTGATTAAAACAGGATTTCTTTAAGCCTTAGCATGCTCTTTTTTTCCAAAACATTAATGAAAAGATTTTTTTATAAAATGAATTTTTATCAAGGGCCCAGAGTTCGTGAGGAAACACATTCTCAACAAACACGGCGATAAGATCGAGGAAGTTAAGAAAGAGGTCGTGTTTTTCAACAACTTTCTGATGGATGCAAAAAGACCTGCAATCCCAGAGATGAAGCCTCCACCCCTTCCAGGTCCCGGACAGGGTAATGCACCTGTCAATCATATTGAGATGAACCGTAATGATGTAATTAGTGGTTTAGCATTAAAACTAACTCTACATTTTCATTGTGTTTGTTTTTAGGAGTGCTGTCACCAGGAGCTCTTCCATTCCCACCCCAGGGTCCTCAAGGTTTAATGGGGTTTGGCCAACCCAGACCTCCAGTGATGGGCTACGGAGGTGCGGGTTTGTTAAAGATAAATTGTGTAGTAGTTAGCAGAAATCAGTCCATCAGTGCGGTTGCAAAACTATTTTTGATACTTATTTTGCAATAAAGCACGTGATACGTAGATCCTTTATTCCCTTCCTAAAATTGTCAAATGTGTGGCAGCTGTTCTGCATTAGTTTTGTGTTCGTAGGCATTTATATATATTTTATTAAATTTTGTGGCACATTTTGTTCCCCAAAAAGCTTTTGTGTCAGCAATGTTCAGTTCAGTGTTTAATATCTCAGTAAACGTTTGTCATATAAGCACTGATGTTATTTCTACATGTTATTTCCAGTACTCATTTTTAGTGGACACATGAAAGGTACGTTAAGAAATATTTGGTTCCACAGGTGGTCCACCTTATCCCCCCAACCAGTATGGTGGAGGAGGCAGAGGTAACTACGACAACTTTCGTGGACAAGGCGGTTATCCCGGGAAACCTAGGAACAACCGGTGAGGCAGTTGTTAGCATTTATTCTATCCAACACCTTCTTAAAAGATTTGAGAACCTAAAAGCAAAAAGTATATCTGCTAGTAATGTCCCATAATGTAGTTGTGTCTTTTCTTTCCAGAATGATGCGCGGGGATCCTCGCAATATCATTGAATATCGCGATTTAGACGCTCCAGATGATGTGGACTTCTTTTAGAGCTTCTTTTAATTCTTCACATTTTAATCTTCATGTTTTTTTACAGTTATCTCAGCTTTTTCTTATTTTTGTGCATTCATTCCAGAAACTGCCCATCTCTGTCCTGTGTATGTTGTGTACACTGTGTTATGGAGTGGGCTTGTGCTCTTGCCCGTTTTCTTTTTGCTTCCAATAAAAATTTAATTTGGATGTCATTTGTGTAATGTATTGGTCAACAATTTAAAATTTAAATTAAAGGCGGGGTGCATGCTTTTTGAAAAACACTTTGGAAAAGGGAGTTAGGCCGAGTAGCAAAACACACTTTTAGCCCATCAGCAGTAAGGGGCGTGTCTACTAAACTACATCATTGCCTGGGTTGCTTATGTGTGGGGCGGGTTTTAAAAGAAGGTCCAGATTCTATAGGGGTAGGGGTGTGTTTGTTTAGATGATTTCAAATGTCACATTGTTTTTCAGAGATCATGCACCCCGCCTTTAAGTGGTGATAAACTCTTGTTACCTCAGAGGAATCTTCTGGGTTCAAATGCAGATTAAGCTCAGCATCTGTGGCATAATAAAAAGTGTAAATGAACATTGTAAATCGTCAGGTTTACTAGTTACAGTCGTTAACTGTGTTACCTGGTCAAAACGCTGAAGGACTAATATTAAAAATAATATGACAGACAAGGTCGGTAATCAATTCTTTCTTTCTGTTTTAATATTAACACATTTAGCACTAAAATTATTTATCTTTTTGAAATAAAGGATTCAGTATACATGATGCCTCAGTACATGAATTATAGACTTTCATGTTTAAAATTAAATTGCTGGGTGGTTCTCTTTATTTCTGTATGGGGTGGTTTCCTGGACAGGGATTAGACTAGTCCTAGACTAAAATAAATGTAAGAGCCGTCCAAACTGAAAACAACTTGCACTGACAAATCTTAAAATGCATCAGTGCCCTTTGTTTTGCCTCAAAATGCACACCAGTAATGTTTTTAGTAAGGCATGTTTGTTAAACTAGTTATATTTCCTAATTAAACTAAGGCGTAGTTCTGTTTTAAGATCCTGTATGGAAAACCACCCCTAAAACCCCCGATGTAATCTTGTTTCTGTTCATTTTTTATATGAATTACTTTCACTTCCCTAGCTTTGCACATTTTGCAAGCTCATCACAATTAAGGTTGCCACACCTCATATTAAATGGGTCATTAATATGATTAATGATTATATGGTATTTCTCAGATTGGGTTGCTGCAATTTTGAAAATTAAAATTCCACATTTGACTAATTGGTATACATCAAATTATCAGTCCTTAAGTCAGGGGCAACGTTATGAGCTTGGTTGAGATCATAAGATAAGGGAATTTATGATTTGTTTGCCATCTTCTTAACTATGTCAAGTAAATGTGTCTTTACCATCACATCATGGAATATATGTAAAAAATAAAACTTAAATGATAAATCTTTTGTGGTTTCACATGGAATCTAATTTATCTTGAATTTAATGAGATTTTACTTGCAAGATGAATTATAGTCATTTATGTATCTAAACTTCTGATTCATCAATCTACCCTGGCTTCGAATCTAAGCTTATTTTAAGTGAATGCCTATATCAAAACTTTACAATAGTGATCGTTTAGACTGTCCAACATTGTCAGAAATGAATAATTGTAGGATGCTTTTGTAATTTATACATAATTTATTGGCAAAAATACGAATGGTGCTGGTAATGACATTTTTGTCAAAAAACTAGCCCTACTAGCTAAGATGATGACTAAGCAATTGTATTTAGCTTTCTACATATAATGTACAACATTTTAACTGTTCTAGTGATACAAATATTTCAAACAATCTTAAAAATAAAGAAATATAACACATATGGTAATGACAGATAATAAGTGTACATGCCCAAAACAAAGAATAAAGAGTAGATTTACTTACTTTTCTGGACATGTGTTGGTAATGATGCACTGTAAAAAATAAATTGTTGGCTCAATGAATTATTTTTTTAGTAACTAGTTCCACAGAAATTTTATGTTCACTCAATTTCTGACTCCAAAGTGTTACCTGGATTGATGTTTTTTAGTTGGCCAAAACTTGACTCAAATATAAAAAAGTATGTTTGCTCAACTAGCTTTATAGTTCATTCAACTAAAAGGTTTTAATCAGTTGAATCTTTAAAAACTTACAGCAAAGACTCTGTCAATTAAAATTTAAGTATTTACTCAATGTTGTATGTGTTATTTCAATTAATATTTTTTACTTGGGAATTTTTAAGAAACTTTTTTAAATTATTTATCAAATAATTTATGCTGGTGTTGTTAACAAATAATTAACTTCAGTCACATAAAAACAAAAGCTTTATTCACTTATCATACAGACTGAACATACAGAATTAAGTCTTCTCTAAATAGAGGGCATAAAACAGTCCAAAAGGCACTCCAAAGTCAGTCAGAACATCTGCAGGGTCATTTAGGAGACTTTCTTCAGCCGTCTGGTCTGCCTCTCCACATCATCACCTCAGACATCATAACTTACGTAATTGAATTAAACACTATTGGGCGGTTTTCTCGGACAGGACTTATCACTGACTAAAATACTGACATCTCTTAACATATGAGTGCTGTTGTTTTGTCTCAAAATGCACGCCAGTATTGTATTTAAGGTTTGTTTGTAAAAATGTCCCAATTATAATTAAGACGGAGTCCTAAACCCTGTCCGGTATTATCTTAACTATAGCTCCACTTTAACTCGGACACATAACATAACACACACTTTAACTCAGACACATAACATAACACACCTTTATATAACTTATATGTTTACAAAAACGTCGAGTATTTGCATCTTAATATAGTCTAAAATTAGCATTTATTTACCAACACTTACCTGACGTGACCTTGAGGAAACGGCTGATGACTTGTGTCGTTGTGGGAGACAGTGAGTGATTCCAGCTGTTACATGCGGAATGATCTCAGATGAAATGACCTGTGATTCAGATCCTTCCGAGTTAAGTTAAGACATTTTGAATTAAAAACTCACGCACATACTGTACATACTCGCGCGCACGCGGGTGCGCACACGGGTATATTTAGAAGTTTTATTTAAGATTGTTATGATATTGGGACTATTTCTCAACCCGATCCTTCAGCTCTGAAGTTCAAATTCGAATGCAGTCCGTTTATAACAAATGTAAAAGATATGAAACATCATTCAAGTGCAATCCTAAAATATGATTTAAAACATAACCCTTTCATTGTTAAGTATGAGAAAATAAAATGAATTAAATCACGATTAAACACCACAGAGATACCAGAGCCAGCAGTCGATTTCTGATGCGCTTGCCGAGGCAAGGCTGCGCTGGGCGGGGTGTGAGCGCTTAAGTGTCTGTGATTTTCTGGAGCTCATCTGGAGCTCTTCTACGTCCGAAAGTGTCTGAGCACATTTTTAAATAGACGCTATCTTTATTAACCGACCGCATATTTAAACTTTAAGCACATACATTCACGCATGAACAACTCTTACAATTACATTTTGTGACCAAATAACAGTAATATTATGAGCATTTTGTTGTCAGGAAACATAGCTGTCATAAGTCCACATATTTACCTGATTTGTCTTAATTAGTTCAGTCAACACTAGCCATTCTGAATGTTGACTGGATTTGAAAATAACCATTCATTTGATGTTTTAAACACAGATTTATCTAGACTTAAAATAATGTCTTCTCAACTAGCTCAAACAAAAAAAATGGTTTAACTTATATATTTTTGCCCGTCCAACATTTCATTAGTTGGATTTTTTACAGTGTGGAACAGGTAAAAAATTAAACAAAATAAAGTACAACATGCATATATATGCTTAATCTGAATGTAGCTTATTAGTTCAAGTAACATTTAATTCATATGCATATATTTGTTTTATTAATTTGTGATCATTCATGTTTGAGATATGGCATGACATGTGAAAACTCTGGTGAAGGGCAACACCAAAACAGATATTGTACCACAAAACACCAATAAAATTTGAAAAAATTAGTTGTAAGAGCAGCCATAAAAAAGTCTGGGCTTGTTTTTGTTTATACTAATTAACGGTGCTCAAATGTATTAGATTTATTTAGTTTTAATAGAATTACACCCTGTGGTACATTTGGTGTCCCTAGTCAATATTTTTTATGTTTATTTGTAAGTATTATAATAACTTGGTGTTTCTTGTAATGGATCAGAATGATGATGTTACAGGCCATAACAATATTTCCTGTAAAAATATGATTTCCTGTTGTCTGAATTAGTCTGTATCAATTCTGTTACTGTCAAACATAACATTTTGATTAAGTACAAAATAATTTCAAAGTATGAATTAAAACAAAGGGGACACTTGTAAAAGAACAATATAATTTTGCTATTGGTGCTTGCATTTTAAAGTGCCCTTTACAGGAAGAGCAAACCCGCAATGAGAGCTTTACTACACCTGAACAGCGCCTAACTTGAGTTCACTTGCATTTTGTGCAGATAGATGTAAGTTGTAATATTATATTTATATTGTGTATTCATCTCATCATGTGTCATATAAAAGGGTTTCAGTGTTCATTCATGCTTTAGTTTCACCACACGCACACAAGTCAACATTTGAAGTGGATAAAAAGTTTTGACGCAGGTTTTGATACACTTTCAAATGCTAACTAGTGTATAATAAACTGACTGATACACTGTAAACCCGGATAAGTTCTACTAACTCAAAAAATTTGAGGCAACTGATTGCCGCTATTTTTCTAAGTTTGCCAACTTAAAAGTTTTGAGTACTGACAACTTCAATTCAAATAAAAAAAATATATTTATCTAAACTTAGATAAAGTCTTATATAAATTAAATTATATAATTTATGTAACTTAAATTGTAGTAGTAGTTTTACTTAAATATTTTGTGGCAACTGATTGCCTTGTTTTTCTTAAGTTTCCTGTACTCAAATATCTACATTTTACAACTTAAAAGAACACTGTAAAACCTGAGTTTAGAGTACTCAAAATATTCAAGTTTTGTTCACAAATCACAGAAACATATCATGTGACTCATGTAAATTTGATACCAGTGAAAGTGTGTTGAGACTGAGCTCAATGCTGATTTTCACATAGGTATTATTTATATGATAAAGCAACACTTTATTGACCTAAAGCCTAAGCACAGGCACTACACTTATGAACAATGGTAAGCACAAAACTAAAAAAAAAGAGCAAACTTTTCTAAATCTCCAACATAAATAAATGTTTAACAGTACTGAGTCTTTTTGTTTACTAAAAACCACATAAAATATCACTTAATTTCAAAAAATGCTTTGGTGTAGTTGTAAAAACTCAAAAAAACAATTTTACTGTTAACTTAGTTTACTGTTAATTTACTGTTAAGTACTCCCATAAGTGCTATTACGCCATAAAATATAGTTACTCTTTTAAATCCGCTTAGAAAAGCGCTACGTTTTATTTTGTACCACCAAACTTGCTCGTATAACTACTCGTCTTAAATAGGAAAAACGTTGATGTGTTTGGTCACTTCTAACTTTATCTCTAAATGGTAGCATTGAATGAATGGGGCTAAGCTAAATGCTATCGAAGCGTCGCAGCGCGCTCCAGCGCTTACGTGCACGCACACAGATGATAGAGGGATGTATCAACAATTCTTAGTTAAGGTAATAACATATTTTAATATTGAAAATGAGTAGACTATTCCTTTAAATCTATGATAGATGTTGAATGAACTCAAAAATAATAGTTAGCTAAACTTTTTGGCACATTTTGGGTACCAGGTACCTTTTATTATAAGTTAGTTTTACTGTTTGGTTTTACAGTGTATTACCAGCATTTAAAATGAAGGTGATTGCTTTAAAATTATGCTACTGTTGGTGTTTATTAGGTATTGATTATAATATTGTTACAATACTGATCAATAACAATAAAAGTCTTTGTTGACAAATTAATGGACAATGAAAATATCTTGATACTATTCTAAATACTGTAATACAACGCTTTACCATATCATTCAGATTATATCATTCTGTTTATTGAATCTGTTAAAAGCCAAATGTAATTTTAGTTGTCAAATATTATTTGAAAAAGTCAACAAGTGTACAAATTTTGTTACACTCAATTAACCTTACATTAACTTGAAGTTGTAATTTATAGTTTGCATTTTTAGGACACTAAAATGCCATTGTCGTGTAAACCAGCAGCCAAAATGCTCAAAAACCTCCTGGTTTGGGTTGAAAAAGTTATGTACACAGCTCCTTAGAGAAAATTGTTGGGGTTGAGATAGAAAACACCTTGAGAAATAAAAATTCCTTGTTGCACTAAAATTTTTAAGTTTGATCAACTTGAATTTACAATTCATTTTTAACATTACTGACTAGTGAGGAGTTGCTATAAATGATAAAAATAAAGAGTTATCAAACTGTAGTAATGACCCAAATGGTGATCAATAATGGTTGTGATTTATTTATCTACACGTAATAAAATAAAACACAAAAGGACTTTGCTGTGATGTAATAGCAATTGCAAATATAAACATCTTTCGGTTCTCGAGTTGGTGGTCATTCTCTGTGACTCAGGTTTCTTTTTTAACTCCAGTCGTACCGTGAGTCTCTCCGACATTAAGGGTCAGTTTCCCGGACAATGATTAAAGTAGTAGTCCACCCCAAAACTGGGGTCCATTGACTTTACATAGCAGGAATAAAAATTACTATGGTCAAGTCAATGGGGACTATTTTTGGGTGAACTACTTCTATAAGTCTAGTCCCAGACTAAAATGCATGTTTGATCTTAACTGAAAATGGCTTGCACTGGCATAACTTAAAAATATACCAGTGCCATTGTTTTGTAATTGTCAAATAATTTTTTGTAAGGTATCTTTGTAAAAACTTTGTAAAAAAACTAAGGCCTATTCCTGGATTAATCTAAAAAAAAAACTTGTCAGAGAAACTGCCCAGATATGTTTATTATGTGAATACATATTCTTGAGAATTAGGAAGTGAAAGTTATGTGTTATGCTTTATACAGAAGTACCTTTAATAGAGCTATTCAGGGTCATACTTTGATGTAAGGTCCATTAATATTTAAGAGAGGTGCTGCTGTGAATCATCAGTAGAAAACTGGGAACATTTGTATGATGCATTTTAATAAAAACGAAGGTTCTGAAGAAATCTTGAAAACGGAGATGGATTATGAACGACCAAGACCTCAGAAAGGTATATTTATTATTCTTAATACTAACTAGTTCCAAAATAATTTAAATAAAATTATATTTGACTTTTATCTTGTATAAATCTGGTCTTGCTATTTTTGTTTTGTTAATTAATGTTCCATTTTCGAAATATTACGTTCTTCATTCTTGCACACCTCATATCATTCTTGAAGCTATAAGATGTTTACAATTTTTGACCATTATTTTATTAGCAATTCAACCTTTTTAATTGTTATGTTCATTTACTTTATATGCTGATGATAAAATGCAAGATTAAATATAATTTGCATAAACTAAATAAAAATTTCTCACGATGCTCTGCTTGTTGTTTAGATGGTCCATGTGGCAAGCAGACTGGTATCTTAGTGCTTCTGGGAACGGTTGCCATGTTGATTTCCATGATCATATTATTTGTCATTTGTAAGTGGATCACACAATATATTTGCTTATTATAAAACATATTGCAGTGTGTTATGAAGTGAGTTTAAAAAACTGTGCAACATGTAATACAAATATTGAAGCATTAACAAATTATATTCTTTTGTCAGGTGGTGACCTGGTTAAGAAGGTTACTAAGGTGCAGAATTCAGTGTCCAGTCTGAATTTATATTTGAACAAATCCAGTGATCCAGTGACCAATGGTTCGTATCTTCCTTTCTGACAGGTTTTTTAACATATTAATTGGAAGAAAACATTTACGCTTTTTTGACCAAATGGCCTTCCATACTGGCACTACGGTGTAGCGCCAATATGGGGCTGCAAGCCGACATGTGAGCCTATAGAATCTAGTGATAGAATGTAGTGAACATGTGAACATGTCGCCCAACCAGGAGCTCTGCAGATATCTGTTAGCGAGGAACCACGAGCGAGTGCCCAAGATGAAGTAACACTTCTAGTAGAGTGTGCTCTTCATTTAAATGGGCAGGGGGTGCCCTGAAGTTCATAAGGAAGGGTGATAGTGTCTACTATCCAGTGAGACATCCTCTGCTTGGTGACAGCTTTCCCTCTCTGCTGACCACAGACAAAGAGCTGGTCTGAGGTTCTAAAACCTAGTGATGGACGTTTTCGAAGCACTGCTTCATGAGGCTTCGAAACATTTACGAATCTTTTGTTTCGAATCAGTGGTTCGGAGCTTGTTTCAAACTGGCCCAAGTCACGTGATTTTAGCAAACGAGGCTTCATTACGTCATAACTGTTTCAAAACGTTTCGAAAATCCGATGGTTCACCACTAGAGGGAGTTGATCACATGACCAGTGTCTATTTTATTTTTTTTTATGACCAGTGTCTAATATGTTTAGGTGAACTCGGGTTAGTTTTATTATGAAAGTTCATAAAACATTTATCCTTCTGACTAATAACACTGCCATTTTGTCTACTTTTTGTTTATAGACAGATTTAATGACAAAAATGTGTATAATTAAAAGGGTAGTTAGGTTTAATGATTTTTTTTGCTCTAAATAAAACTAAAAAACACATAATACACTTTAAATTATGTCATAATTAAGTTAAATAATTTTTTAAAACACATTTTAATCAAATCTTGCTATTATTTTGTAAAAAAAAGTGTAAAATGTTTGGACATGTCTGCTTTTACACTATTTTGACCAGCAGGGGTCGCCAGCGTGTGCTGTGTTTTGAACTGCTTCGAAAAACTGAATCAATTTTCGAAGCAATTGGTTCAATTGATTCGAAGTTTCGAAAAGCTTCATTTCTCCCATCACTACTAAAACCTTGGTAATTGTGCACCTGCTGCTTATATACCCACGCAGCGGCAAGTTCATTGGCGTTTTAGTAGTTTTTCAAAGTAGATTGGTCTCTCTAAGCGAGTTCCCAATTTGTCGGTCACCATGTGACTTCTAAGTGACCGATTGAAGGGGAACTAGATAATTTCCTCACCCCCATGTCATCCAAAAATTGGATGTCTTCCTTGGTTCAGTGAAGAAGAAATTAAGTTTTTGAAGGAAAACATTCCAGGATTTTTCTCATTTTAATAGACTTTATTGGACCCCAACAATTACAGTTTCAATGCAGCTTTAAAGGACTCTAAACAATCCCAAACGAAGCATAAAGGTCTTATCTAGCAAAGCGATTGCCATTTTTGGCAAGAACAATAAAAAACATGTACTTTTAAACCACAACTTCTTGTCTTGCACTATCAGTGTGACGAGCCAGCACAACCTCATGTAATGTGTCATGACATCGAAAGGTCACAGGTTAAATATGTAAAACGCACATTTATGGACCATTTTAAACAATAAGCTAACATAAGGACATTCATTATCATTCCACATAAAATACAATGTCAGTCCTCTCCACACTTGAAAACACAGGGGCTCTAGTTTCACATAAACAAAAACAAGCATTTCTCTTTTTTAGAAACTCAATAAGCTGTGTGAAACATTTTATTAGTAATAAACCTAATTTGTATTTTTAAGGAAACACAGAAAAGAGGTTGTCTGATATTGAAAGGTTGAACTCATCATTGATCTTACTCTCATCCAAACAAGATGAAGATCTGAGAAGACTGGGTAAGAGTTTACTCTTTCTGTATAATTCTCAAACTTATATATATATATATATATAATTATATATAATTATATATATATATATATCAAACACAGAAAGTGACTCTATTTACACGTGGTAAATAACAGTGAATAAAACAAATATATTATAATTCTCAAACTTAATCTAAGACATAAATGTGCTACACTGATTATTGGCTGATTTATTGGTAAAAAAAACCTTTTTAGTGTGTAATAACTAGTTGTTTATGAGAAGGTCACATGGGGGCTTAAAAATCCAAACCCTCCATTGGCCTCTCAATTGACATATTTGCACACTTTAAAAGACACTTTATTACCTTCATGATTAATGTACAAGATTCATTTCTCTGACAAAAGCTGTTTATATGAAATGAGCCAAATGTCAGAAACAAACATTTTGACTTTGAATATTTGTTAGTAGTTTGAAAATAGCTGAAAATTCAGTTTTATTTTTCAGAAGAGAGACTCATAAACAGTCTGAATGAAGTGAAAGCTCAGATTAACACCAAATTATCATCAGATATTGTCACGTACTCTAACTCTTACTAATACAAATATACCACAACGATGACGAGGAAACAGGATTCTTTACACATACTCTGTAACTTTATTCAAAACACACAACGAGGACGAGGGAAAGACACATGAGGGTGTGAGAACTTAAAGCAACACCAAAGAGTTTTTTTTTACCTTAAAATAACGTTTCAAAAAAAGTTTCAGTGGTTCACCCACTTGAAACAGGGTGAATGGCACTTTCACATTCGCTTTGCAGCCCTCTATCGGCCAAAACCACACTAAAGAAGTTTCCAACCGCCGGGTCGCGGTTCTGTAGTTTGAGTAAAAACTACAAAAACTTGCTTTACGGCAGACCTACAATCCAATCAGAGCCAGCTATGCTGCAATATTTACGATAGTGGTAATGGACAATTACACTTCTAACCTGTAGGGGGAGCAAAGTGCAAAAACTCTTTAGTGTTGCTTTAACTATAATGAAACACAGGTGTGACTAATAATGATAAAATTAGATAACAAACTAGAAATGCAATTCCCAAGGAATTAACAGTGCATGAAAATGCAACAAAGTTGAAAAGAAATTTAGTCTGGTAGTTTACCTGGCTGTTGACACGTTTTATTGTGAAGCTAGCATGATTTAAAAAAGTTATCATGATGAAATATGAAGCTAGCATAAGTTAACATGATTTAACATGAAGCTAGCATGATTAAGCATGAAGCTACCATGATTTAGTATAAAGTTAGCATGATTTAGCATGATGTTAACATGATTTACCATGAAGCTAACATGATTTATCATGAAGCTAGCATGATTTATCATGACATTATCATGATTTAGCATCAAGCTAGCATGATGCTAGCATGATTAGCATGATGCTAGCATGATTAGCATGAAGCTAGCATGATGTTAGCATGATTAGCATGAAGCTAGCATGAAGCTAGCATGATTAGCAAGAAGCTAGCATGATTAGCATCAGGGCCGGGTCTACGGGGGGGGGGGGGGGCTGGGGGAGGCATTGCCCCCCAGATTTTCCTTCTGCCCCCCAAAAATGTCCAGCCAACCTTAAAATAACGGAGTGTCTTTCAACAAAAATATCTTCTTTAGCCAAGCGCTAGAGTTTACAGCTCCCACCCACTCTCATCTAATTAGCTTATTCAAACCTTGGAGGTGTTTTCAGCAGTATTTAAGTCACAGGAAAAGCGCTACTGTTCTCTATGACGGTAACTAAAAAAAACCACATCTTTAAAATATATATCAGAAACAATGCAATTTAGTATTACATAAACGTAATAACCCAACACATATTAATTTAAAACTTAAAACAGTAAAACATGCCCAAAATAGCCCCTTATCCTTTCTTGGACTCACCTCATTATTTATTCATTCAAATACAACAGCCAATGGCAAGTCTCCAGCAGCATTTAATGTGTATGTTTTAGACGTAGTTCTGTTTATTATAATTAGAATATGCAGTTTGG
The DNA here is from genome assembly GCF_027580225.2 of Misgurnus anguillicaudatus. Taxonomy (NCBI): domain Eukaryota; kingdom Metazoa; phylum Chordata; class Actinopteri; order Cypriniformes; family Cobitidae; genus Misgurnus; species Misgurnus anguillicaudatus. The sequence goes on along the minus strand of NC_073358.2, from coordinate 52,425,036 downwards.
TTGTGGCATACTATATAGTAGATATAAATGATATAAGATGGTTATACAGTAAATATACAGTATTGTAACAGCTGAGCATCGCGTGCAGTTTTAAATCAAATTTTAGCGGTTTTGTCATCGTCATTCATCAGCTCATTCAGCTCGCGTTTGAGGAAAACTTCACTCGCAAAAATCTACACACTTTTAAGTTCAGGAGCAGCTTTCATTCCGCAAGGTCATCGTAAGGTAAAACGTTGTATTTTATAATGTTGCGTTGTATTATAATATCTAATTTGCTGTGTTATGAACAAAGCAGTGTGATTTATCTTTGGTCTCGTCGCAAATCACACTTACAGTATTTTAGGGCTTGTGCTTTTGTCTGGTGCTGTTATAGGCAAACAGGATAACCTTTGACGAATTTGTCATGCACGTCAATTTGCTTACATGATGTTTCAAATTATTATTTAAAGCGTTGTGCTTTGTTGTGATATTTGAGGTTGCTGCAGCAGCATGTATGATAGGGTCAGGAATTAATGACAATACAGCTTATCACATATATCACATTGAAAATACATTATTTTAAATGAAGAAAATGTTTGAGAAGTGGAAATAAAGCTCATAACAAGAGTTTATTTAGAATAAGGCATATGTTGGGTAGGTATACGAATGGCTTTAATTTATCTATAAGTGAAATAATAGATTAATTGCAGTGTAAACATTAATAAAATATAGCTATATGTACAGCTTTGTATTCATATCACCTGCTTGCCTGATTTCATTAACTTTGACTAAATGTGTCAAACTAGTGTAATCATTATAACATTATAAATCATTAATCTAATTGCATCTACTTTAAAAAATTTGAATGTGCAAAATGACATATAAATGGCCTTTTATTATAAGACATATGCAAAATAATATTGGATTGAAACATCCATAATTTTAGTGTATGAATCATTTTAGTCTAGAAATGTCTGACTGAAAAATCCTGACTGCCCCCCAGTCCAGCAAGCCTAGTACCGGGCCTGATTAGCATGAAGCTAGCATGATGCTAGCATGATTAGCATGAAGCTAGCATGATTTAGCGTGAAGCTAACAAGATTTAACATGAAGCTAGCATGATTTAGCATTAAGTTAGCAAGATTTATTATGAAATTAGCATAAAGCTAGCATGAAACTAGCACGAAGCTAGTATGACTTAGCATGAAGCTAGCATGAAGCTATATTACCCAAAGACCCAACCCCCATGTCTCTATGATGTTCGGATTCAGAGATATAAGGCTTTATTTATTATGTTGCTAGGCTGCTCATATTTGGTTGCTCGGGGCGTGGCTTAATACCTCAATAAGGATGGTGAGAGCCTGAGTAAAATGAGCCCACCCCCATGTCTCTATGACACTGTGTTGCAAAGATATCCATCTGAGCATTTTATAATGGCAGTCTATGGGAAATGTTGCTAGGGTGCCCAAAATGGTTGCTAGGGGCGTGGCTTAAAAGCCCAATAAGGATCCTAAGGGACTGATTGGATGCCTGAGTAAAATGAGCCCACCCCCATGTCTCTATGACACTGCGTTGCAAAGATATTCCATCTGGGACGTTTTTATTTCCTTATATGGGCATGATTCCTGCCCCATTATAAGTCTAAGGGGAAATTTGGGGGCCTCTTACACCCCAGGGGTACAACTTACACCCCATTGTGAGGTATGTTCTTACAGAGCCTGCCAGCCTCTTCAAATGTGGCAAGTCACAAGTTTCTGTGAAATCCTAGGTCTGAGCTACGACTCGTCAAAGTTTGTCGCAATGTTAAGTCTATGGGATTTTTCGGCTGCTTTTTCGCCCCTGCGGCGAAGACCGTACCCCCGATCGCTTATAAAAGTCATAGCACACTATTCCCGAATAGTCCACACGTTTGAGAGTTTGAATGAAGTTTCTAAGTTAAACGGTTCGAGCTGTATTAATTGCGGAAGTTTGGTTGGAAGAATAATAATAATAACTAGATAGGTACATTTCCTGCAGAAAATGTGAAGTGGTGCTTGCCGTGGCAAATTTCGGGGGACCATATATGATTATACTCCAAGCCAAAAGTAAAACGATCCAACTCTCGTGTCTCTACGATGTTCTGATGCGGAGATATAAGGCTTTGTTTACTCTGTTGCTAGGGTACTGTATTTGGTTGCTAGGGAAACATTGGCATCCCATAGTGATTACACTCTGAGTCACGAGTCAAACGGTCCAACCCCCGTGTCTCTACGATGTTCTGATGCGGAGATATAAGGCTTTGTTTACTCTGTTGCTAGGGTACTGTATATGGTTGCTAGGAAAAAATTGGCATCCCATAATGATTACACTCCGAGTCACGAGTCAAACGGTCCAACCCCCGTGTCTCTACGATGTTCTAATGTGGAGATATAAGGCTTTGTGTACTCTGTTGCTAGGGTACTGTATTTGGTTGCTAGGGAAAAAATTGGCATCCCATAGTGATTACACTCTGAGTCACGAGTCAAACGGTCTAACCCCCGTGTCTCTATGAGGTTCTGATGCGGAGATATAAGGCTTTGTTTACTCTGTTGCTAGGGTACTGTATTTGGTTGCTAGGGAAAAAATTGGCATCCCATAGTGATTACACTCTGAGTCACGAGTCAAACGGTCCAACCCCCGTGTCTCTACGATGTTCTGATGCTGAGATATAAGGCTTTGTTTACTCTGTTGCTAGGGTACAGTATTTGGTTGCTATGGAAAAAATTGGCATCCCATAGTGCAGGGCTAGTCAACTGGCGGCCCGCGGGCCAAGTGCGGCCCGCCAATCATCTTTATCCGTTTCTCAATCGGAAGGCTGCAGCCTCCGGAGGTCGCATATGCAGACTGCATGCATACGTCATCAAGATTAAGTTAACTGAGCATTACATTCACAAATCATAAGCATATTACAACAATTTACGATTAACTAAGAATAATAGTCAACTTTATAATTGTTAAAATTCTGAAATAAGACTTAATGACGTATGCAGCCTGAAAATGCGACCTCCGGAGGCTGCAGCCTTTTTGAAAAACGAGTCTGATTTAAATTCAGCGTGGTTACTTTTACCTTACCACTGTACAAGACAACACAGAAAGGGGCTGTGTGTGGTGCCAACCATCTGCGGGTGTGTAATTATCTGATCCAATTCGAGCTTTGGATGCATTAAAGAAAATAAACGTATGCGACTACACCGCATGTGACGCAGCGACCGGAAGTGATGTATTTCAGTGTGTTCCAATCAAAACTGTGTGCAAAGTTAAAATTATTAATTATTGTTTATTTTACTTTATAAGTAACACTTGAATACTTTAATTACTGGTAAGTAAATTATTAACTATGCATATTTTCGTAGATTAAATGTTCTCTCCCATGACAGATTTACGATTAAACTACATTTTCATTACGCCACTAGGGGGTGAACTCCCGACAATTATATCTGTATGTAATGGACAATGGAAAGGCTGTTTAGCATATCTATAAAATATTAAAAAAGAAAACATGTAGTGCAATTTTAGTCATTAGGAGAAGACTGGCTATATGTTGTGAGTAGTTGACATGTAACAATTAATGAAAGTAAACAGTTATAAACAAAATATGTTTAGGAGTGTTGATCTCTTACACTTTTACTATTAACATTTGGCTCTTACATGTTAAACTGCAATTGTTTTTAAATATTAATAAAGAAAATATGAGTTTTCAGTAATTAAAAGGCTTTTAAATTTCATTTTGTTTTTTGAAAATGCATGTTTTTAATATGTTTTTTTTTCAAATATACTACAACAAAAGTAACAAAAACGACAACAACACACACACATATATGGTAAAAGTAAAAAATATATCAAAAGTAAAAATAGGGGTAAAAGTTTGGCCCGCGTCATATTTACAATTTTAAAATCTGGCCCCCGAAGAAAAGTAGTTGAAGACCCCTGCCATAGTGATTACAATCTGAGTCACGAGTCAAACGGTCCAACCCCCGTGTCTCTACGATGTTCTGATGCTGAGATATAAGGCTTTGTTTACTCTGTTGCTAGGGTACTGTATTTGGTTGCTATGGAAAAAATTGGCATCCCATAGGGATTACACTCTGAATCACGAGTCAAACGGTCCAACCCCTGTGTCTCTACAATGTTCTGATGCGGAGATATAAGGCTTTGTTTACTCTGTTGCTAAGGTACTGTATTTGGTTGCTATGGAAAAAATTGGCATCCCATAGTGATTACACTCTGAGTCACGAGTCAAACGGTCCAACCCCCGTGTCTCTACGATGTTCTGATGCTGAGATATAATGCTTTGTTTACTCTGTTGCTAAGGTACTGTATTTGGTTGCTATGGAAAAAATTGGCATCCCATAGTGATTACACTCTGAGTCACGAGTCAAACGGTCCAACCCCCGTGTCTCTACGAGGTTCTGATGCGGAGATATAAGGCTTTGTTTACTTTGTTGCTAGGGTACTGTATTTGGTTGCTAGGGAAAAAATTGGCATCCCATAGTGAATACAATCTGAGTCACGAGTCAAACGGTCCAACCCCCGTGTCTCTACGATGTTCTGATGCGGAGATATAAGGCTTTGTTTACTCTGTTGCTAAGGTACTGTATTTGGTTGCTATGGAAAAAATTGGCATCCCATAGTGATTACACTCTGAGTCACGAGTCAAACGGTCCAACCCCCGTGTCTCTACGAGGTTCTGATGCGGAGATATAAGGCTTTGTTTACTCTGTTGCTAGGGTACTGTATTTGGTTGCTAGGGAAAAAATTGGCATCCCATAGTGATTACACTCTAGCCGTTTCTCAATATGCGTTCTTGTCTGTACTTGCGTTCTTGTGGACTTGTGAAACGTCATCAGTCGCGGCCCAAGTACTGTTCCAATTCAAAGTTCGCATCAAGCCCAAGTTCACATAAAATCCCCGGATGTGTTCTTGATCCGCCCATTTTATCGAGAATGCATCAGAGGAGACTTGTGCGGACTTATGACAGTGAATTTTCCCAGAATGCATTTCGCGTCAGGAGTACGTTCTTCCGAGTCTGAACTTGCAAGTTCGAACTACGAAGGACACAAATCCGAGTTTGGCGTACTTGAAATTGAGAAACGGCTTCTGAGTCACGAGTCAAACGGTCCAACCCCTGTGTCTCTACAATTTTCTGATGCGGAGATATAAGGCTTTGTTTACTCTGTTGCTAAGGTACTGTATTTGGTTGCTATGGAAAAAATTGGCATCCCATAGTGATTACACTCTGAGTCACGAGTCAAACGGTCCAACCCCCGTGTCTCTACGAGGTTCTGATGCGGAGATATAAGGCTTTGTTTACTCTGTTGCTAAGGTACTGTATTTGGTTGCTAGGGAAAAAATTGACATCCCATAGTGATTACACTCCGAGTCACGAGTCAAACGGTCCAACCCCCGTGTCTCTACAATGTTCTGATACGGAGATATAAGGCTTTGTTTACTCTGTTGCTAAGGTACTGTATTTGGTTGCTATGGAAAAAAATTGGCATCCCATAGTGATTACACTCGGAGTCATGAGTCATGAGTAAAATGAGCCCACCCCCATGTCTCTATGACATTGTAAAGCGAAGATATCCCATCTGGGCATTTTATAATGGCAGTCTATGGGAGATGTTGCTAGGGTGCTCAAAAGTGGTTGCTAGGGGCGTGGCTTAATAGCTCTGAAATGATCCTGAGAGACTGATTGGATGCCCGAGTAAAATGAGCCCACCCACTTATCTCTATGACACTTTAAAGCAAAGATATCCCATCTGGAACGGTTTTATTCCCTTATATGGGCGTGTTCCCTGCCCCATTATAAGTCAATGGGAAATTTTCAGGTGCCTCTTACACCCCAGGGGTACAACTTACACCCCAATGTCATGTATGTTCTTACAGAGCCTACCACCCTCTTCAAATGTTATAACCCACATGTTTCTACAAAATCCTTGAGCGGTGCTATGACCCATCAAAGTTGGGCCACGACAAACCGTGTGGGACGAGTTACGCGCCGAAAAAGTGTCCAGATATAAGAATAAATAAATAAAAATATAATAATAAGTATGAGCAATAATAATAGTGATGCCTTGCATAAATGCAAGCACCACTAATAATAAAAAGCCCATGAGAACAGTACAGTGCATTTTCATGCACTGTAATTAACTAAACAAGATGATTAACAATGAACAGAAGTGAATGAAACACAAAACCCTGACAGGTGTGTGTTGGGCATTCAAACAAAAATGTATGTTTATTAGCCAGAAAATGATTAACATTAATTTTATTAAACTGGTGTACATAATAAAATAACATAGATCCAACACCTTTTTTTAAAATGTCGTTTTAAGACAACTTAATTCAATCATGTGCAACCAGTGTTTTTTTCAGTGACGATATCACCTCTGATGTGCCTAATTTCTCACAACATATCTGTATGTCTCATGTCTTTCTCTGCAGATAAACCGGTATGTAACTGTAAATCTGGCTGGATCCGGTATGGAAGCAGCTGTTATCTGTTCTCCAGTAACACACTCAACTGGATGGAGGCGCGAGATTACTGTAAAAAACAGGGAGCATCGCTACTGAAATTCGACGGGAGCGACGAGGAATGGGTAAGAAAAACACAAACACACACACACACACACACACACACACACACACTATTGTTTTTATGTTCTCATAGTTCTATGTTTCTCTAGGCATTTGTAACGGATGTAGAAGTCGGTCACTGGATTGGTCTGACGGATCAGACCACAGGGCAGTGGAGATGGACTGATGACACTCCTTTCACAGATAAAAAGTAAGGGCGTACTCACACTATGCGTACCGCACCATAATCCCAAGTACGTCCGACCCCCAAAGTCTGGTTCGTTTGATTAGCATGAGCGCTAGGGTGTGGTACATTTAAATATACAATTTGTAGAATCTGCCACTCTAAACAATAACAATGACATAGATTAATGATGCTCTGAAGCAGCGTGAAATGATGGGATTTGTTGTCTTTAACTCAACTGCTGATGGCCATCAATCAGACGGGAATGAGAAATCATGTTAACGGATGAGGTAAAGTGAGCAAGTTTTATAAATGTTGCGTTTGATGACATTGTATTATAAGGTTCCATGTAATGTTCAAAACGAAATTGTCAGACATAGATGTTACAGTATTAGTCCATTTCGATGGTGTGTTAAAGAGCCACACAGATCCAAAATCGAAACTGACCTGTATTGCAGTGTGTCATGTAGCTGTCCATCAATGTAAACGATGTGCAAAGTAGTTGAACCAAAAAAGCACGATTAATAAAGTTATTGGCTTCTAAAGTAGAGAGTCGCTGAAACGAGTCGTCATATGGATTGAATCTCCTGCCTTTATCCACATAATACGAACACTTTGAATAATAATCTCCGCCTACAGCCTTGCTCGCGGGAGAAACGCAAACTATGACCTGCCCACAGCTAGTTAGTGTGTAAACATCATATCACGCTGTGTTTTCAGTTTGTGTTGTTTCACTACCAAAGGATGAATATATATGAAGAAACTGTGGTTAAAATTACTTTTTCAAGGAGAAAAGATACCCATATGGTTCAGTACCCACTTTATTTGGAACAACATGCGTCTCCGTTACATACTTGCTTAAATGAGTGTAAAATGTTAGTATCTGTCATCGTTTTTATTGCTTGGATTAATGATGAATAATGTCGTTGTTTAAACTCTTAATATACTGTCAGAGAGTCACGTTAGCAAGCGGCTAAGCATGCTCACTTGCGGTTTTGCTTTTACCTGGTTAGCTTACATAAATGCGTAAATGAGCGTAAAATGTTAGTTTCTATCATCATTTTTATTGCTTGGATTAATGATGAATGATGTGTATTGATGTCGATAATGTCTTCTCAGTAAATCACATTAGCAGTAGGTCAATACATGTTGCACTATTGTTGGTCTGTGCCACTCATCTGTGGTCTGTGCGGAAACTCAGTTTGTTGTCAGTTGACCAATCAGAGCAGAGTAGGCTTTTTTTTTTGACCTTGCATGCATTTAAACCTGTTGTCCGGGACTTATAAACAGTGATAGGACCACTGATCTATATAAATGACTGGATTGCGCATGACGTCACACTTGTGAAGCCACCACGCCGCCATGTTGGTATACCCAAACATTCTATTAAATCAATGGACGTTATCAGATTTTAATGATAAAACATCACTTTACTCGTCTTCGTTTTTAAATGTGAAGTTACTCTGTACATTATTACAACACAAACGTCCAAAGCATGTAAATAGTTATTTACTGAAAGTTGTACATTTTGCGTTTTAATCAGTTATTTATACATTCATCTTTATTACAGTATTAGATCAGCAGACAGACCGCAGAATATTTAGTATTAATGACAATAAACGTGTTCATTCTGAAATCTAAATAAATAATCATGCTTTGTATCGTATGTGCATGCAATAATTTGCTAGTTTTGTAATTATGTAATCTAAACTTACAAGTTACCTAAACTTATTTAGAGATATAACGCTGACCGTCACAGTGTAGCTGAATGTCAAAAAAAACTTTATTTATACCCGTGTCATTAACAAATGCAACAGACACACTCACCTTAACGTTTTTTTATAAATCCATTATCCTGCCCGAATTAAACATAAACATTGCAAATAACACCAGAATTAACAAATAATTAACGTACACATATCCTAAAAATTAACCTTGTGTGACTGATACGCTGTAAAGGGGGTACACTTTGATCATGATTTTGAATGGAAGTCAATGACGCCGTCTGCCGGTTGGGTATACCAAGATGGCGGCTCGAACTCTGCGCTGGCTTCACCTCACGCAGTTACATCAAGCGTTCTATGCGCAATCCAGTCATTTATATAGATCAGTGGATAGGATGCTTAAAATTGGCATCTTACTGGCTCTTTAACACAGCACAGAATTAAGTGTTCAGGGGCCTTTACCAAACTCAGGTTTACAGGATTAGTTTCTAGTTGACAAAACCAAGCCAATGTAACAGGCCCTGTTGGTAAAAGCTATTTTCATAGTACCCAAAACCCAGGATTTGCAAGGACAAACTAATCCTAAACTTACCTGGCTAACCAACTAAACCGGCTTCATGGTATAGGCCCCTGATCAACAAACTTACCATAAACAAGCGAGTAGCCCAAAAGACGCGATACACTAACGTATACTTTCGCATTTGTCCATGACACTGTTGTCATGTGGTTTCTACGTCAGTAAAGGTGGTAACAAAGGGTAACTTGGATATTAACTTCATTGATAGGCGACTGCACTGCCCGTGTCATTGGCATTTCTTAATATGCGCCCTTGTGTTCTCGAATTCTCAAGAACGGAAGTACAGAGAACGCATGAAAATACCCGGATGTGTTCTTGATATTGTGGATGCATCGAGTGCAGACTTGTGTGCTGTAGTGAATTTACAGTTGCTTAAACACATTTCTTGAAACTATGCCTCATTTTCTCAAAACAGTAAACATAATTTCATAACGTCTCGCACAATTCTCCAAACATCATATTTTCAGGTCAAAATGAAGCTCTACACTAAAACCATTCACCCTTACTGAAAAACCAGACTTTTCCCTCAGACATCACACACAAGCTTTCAAAAAACACACACACTACAACATAGTCTTACACACTGGAGCAATAAAATCAAAACATCTGTATGGAAGGAAATTGAGCCTCCCTCATAGTCATACCTCCTCCTTCACCACGTCCTCCTTCTTTCCCTCCCCCTCTTCCTCATCCTTGACCTATTTCTTTATCATGTCCTCTCCCTCCTCCTTTACCATGTCCTCTTCCTCCTCCTTCACCATGTCCACCATGTCCTTTCCCTCCTCTTCTGCCTCCTCCTCTCTCTCTTCCTCTTCCTCCTCCTCGACCTATTACTTCATTTCTCTGTGGATCTATTGTTCCGAACCTCAGTGAACTGATTCGGGCCCTTTTATCTACGTATCTATTGAAGGATCTGATTGATGTGTGTTCAATTTTGACCAAATCTGACTCATGTGTTAAAGCCGGGGAGTAGTGTTTATAGTTCAGCAAAATGGTTGGGTACAAGGGGATCGTGTTGAAGATAAAGCCGTTTGTCTATTGTTAGAAGCTTATTTGTAACATTGCCGCAGCTCATTGAAGAAAATGACAGCTCCGAAGAGACGCCGCTTTAGTTTGAGGTAGTGCTTACAATAATAAAGAAAGAAGATGATCATCATCACCTTATCTGTAAAAGACGCACCGGCCAAGGCGGGTCTAACTCACTGTTTGCGAGAAAGCCCTTGTCATCTTCTATAACGAATGCAGCAAAGATATGTAATGCTAATGTATGAGGCATATAGGCATACGCTGAGTTTTATTAATTTATGATGAGGTGCGTTCTAGTTAACAATGCAATGCAAGTGAACATGCCGTGCTGGCGCCTCCATGCGCAGTTATTATATTCTGTACTATATTTCCTTTTTATTGATTAAATACATGCAGTTGGTTGATGAAACATTTATTAAAATTAAGAAACAATTTATTCACTTGAAAGAAATGCTTTCTATGAAGCAAAACTTAATTAAGTGGTAAAAATCATGTCTGAGGATTTACAAAAACAAAACTTAATCTGCAATTTACTTATAGCCTAAAAGACGTAAATGTTAATAATTTGGAACACGATCAGGAGAGACTTTCATTTTAATTATTTTATTACTGTATTTTATTTACTATTCGAATTAAGGAATTTATCAAAAAATAGCCTGTAGCATTTACTTTTCGCAAATCTTGTGAGCATGCGAACCCAAACGCCGTGACCTTTTTTGTAAAATGCAGCCAGACAAAAGATTTAGATTTCTTTGACATTTTGCAGACTAAAGCCAAAACAAGTAGCGTCTGAACTGAATGAATACAGCAAAACTACTTATATTCCTTACTGAGCACGAAGTAGCAGTGCAGCCAGCCACAGGTGCTAAAATCGTGCTTAATCATGCTAATATAATGCTAACGTCATGCTAAATCATGTTAGCTTTATGCTAAATCATGCTAGCTTCATGTTAAATCATGCTAGCTTCATGCTAAATCATGCTAGCCTAATGCTAAATCATGATAGCTTCATTCTAAATACATATCTTGAGTAATTTATGTACCCATTAATCGACAGTGGTGGTTAACCCTTGTGTGGTGTTCATATTTTTGTTACTTAGACGATGTTTGTGGGTCTATTGGACCCAGAGCATTATTAGTATCTTAAACCAATGCAGTCATACAAATTTATGTAATATTGTTTACAGATGTTTACTTTAGCCTTTTTGCAAGTAACATAGACAGAATTCATGGTTAATATTTGTTATTTACCACTGGTAGAGGACTATTTATAAACTAAAGTGCCATTCGTTTTTGTGGTAATATGAAATAAAAGAAGAAAATTCTATTCTGATCCAGATTTTGGGGGAAAAACTATTTTATCATAAATAAGTATAAATGAAACCAAGTTTTTCATCACTGTTGATGTTATATTCTTTGAACTTTTTGAAATTGTACACATTTCTGTCAGTCTACACAGCACAGGCCCCAACTGAGCAGATGCCGTAACTTAAGAAATGATTTACACTGAACACATAACCTGTTCTTGCCAGCAAACACAACACATTAGAAGCAAAATTTTACTGTGTAGTTGTGTTGCGTATGCATTTCTTGCATTTTATACACATATAATGTGTCCATCTTATGTCCACACACATGTTATACAATGTGTTGCTATTGAACATAACTTAGAATGATGAAAATTCATGGATAATATTTTACTTTCTCTATTATTCACTCTCTCTCACACACACACACACACACACACATCTTTGTTGGACATTTAGTTCCCACAATGTGATAAATACCAGGTACACACACGCACGCACATGTTTCTGGTTTCCATGTTTTGTGGGGACATTCCATAGATGTAATGCATTTTATTTCTATTCCCCTTACCTACCCCATTACCTAACCCCAACCATCACAGAAACCCTTCTGCTACTTCACATTTTCAAGAAACATCATTTTGTTTGATTTATAAGCTTGTTTCCTCATGGGGAAATCAAAATGTCCCCACAAGGTCACAAAAATACTGGTATTCCTATCTTTTTGGGGACAATTGGTCCCCACAACGTGATAATTACCCGGCCGCACGCACGCACACACACACACACCAGGTTTTGTGGTAAACCCATTTTTTTTACTACACTTTTACTACAGTAAAACCATGGTTATTTTTTGTAAGGGATATAATGGTAAAATGTAGAATGTTTCCTGTTAGACAGAAGGTAAAGTGTTTGGGACAGTGGGGGCAGACAAATGTTCATGCATGATATATAACATGTTGGATGCTTGCGGCATTACAGCAAGAGTAGAAGGACAAAACTCTGACATGCATCCATCACATATGTACAGACATATATACAAACACACTCATGCACTCACAGGAGTCGCAGAGAGGAGAAAAACAGAGTAAAGTTACATAGCAAAATCAATTTTCACACTCTTATTACCCCCGGGTCCAGTGGACCCGAACACCACATATGTAATATAAATGTGTAGGGGGGGTACACGATGTACAGTAATTATAAAGTTGTTTATTTTTATGTTCTTCATAGAAAATGAGCCAAGGCCAATGAATCTGAGGTTGAAACAACAATTAATTACATAATTTTTATTACAGTAAACATTAAAAACGGGTCCCACAGACCCGAACACCACACAAGGGTTAACCTGCAACATGGGCTTTAATTTTAAAGAGCACCTATTTAATTGCTAAAAACAAAGGTTATTTTGTGTATTTGGTATAATACAATGTGCTCGCGTGGTTTATGGTTAAAAACACATTATTTTCCACATACCGTACATTTTTGTAGCTCCAGATTTCACCCTTTTCCTGAAACATTAGGAATCACAGTGTCCCTGATTGGCCAGCTAATCTGTACGTTGTGATTGGCCTGAATACCTCTGATTTCAGTCGTAAATGTGACGCTCCTTACCATGTTGAAAAGATTTGGTCACAATGCAATGCTAACAGGGGTTAACTTACAGGCTGTGAGTCCGAAGCGGGAGGAGTTATGATAATGTCGGTCTTTACTACGTCACCAATCCCAGGAAGTGAACCTTTGCCTACAATCTGTGTGTTTGTTGTGGTCCAAGAAAACAGATTTAGGTTGGAGACGATAACTCGCGTCATGAACTAATACACACTTACACAGCAAAGGAAATGTAAAATTGTGAATCGATCAATACGTGCTCTTTAAAACGCATATGGTAGCCACCACAGGACAAGTATGTTGTCGTCTGTTTGTCGATGTAGTGACGAAACGCTCTGTAGAGCAGTTTGTCTGTTTATGGCTACTTTAGAAACATGAGAGCGACATCAATGTAAGGGGACCTGCAGTGTATGTTGTATTGCATTTCTGCCAATATATCCTCCTAAAAGTTACACAATGCACCTTTAAATGTGCATATATGGTTCATTATTGATGTTGGGTAAATAAACATTACTGTTTTGTTTCTATTAATGTGATGCCAGGCTCTGCAGTGAAAGGTTTTTTCATGATTTATTTGCAGACTTTGGGAGGAAGGACAGCCGGATGACTTTAAAGCGCATGGAGAAGGAGAAGACTGTGCCCATATATGGCAGAGGGGGAAGATAAATGATATTCACTGCTCTACAAAATATAGCTTCATTTGCAAAACTGAACCTGAAAGTAACTGAAATACGGCAAGATGATCTGAGATGAATAGTTCAGGACATCAGTTCTCTGACAGTGAATGATGTTTTCATCCTCTGGACAAAAGCAAAATCCAATGTCCAAGTTCCCTTGAACCTTTGTTACTTTAATTTACTTCTTTGAGAAAATAAAGGAATAAATAAAATGATGTTTAAATATAAGAATTCAGGTCATTCATTAAATCTGTCTTACTGTACATGTAGCCCTTGAGTGTCTGAGGGGGTTTTCTTGATATTGAGTGTTCAGGATACACGATTATTCAGCAACACGTTTAAAGGTGCCAAAGTATGCATTGAAATATCTACATATAGCGTATGTAAATTTCACTAGGCTGCCCTGTTTTGGTCTGCCTCTTGTTCCTCTGTTGCTCCGCCCCCTTGTTTGTTACATAAACCCCATTCACACAGACCTTTGGTCCCAGAAAATACCCATAAAATTGCCAGACAAGCGTCTGTGTGAACACAAACTCGTCCCTTATATCTTCTAGGATCGTTGTCGGAAAGAGGACCTAGTCAGATATACGGAAAACCCTCTGTGTGAACAAGAAGCCGAAACACTGCCGTAATGGGCGTGTCATAGTAAGGACGCGCGCGTCATCACAACAAAAGTTATGGTTCAGCTCATTAAAACGAGAGATAACATGCATATAAACATTCACCATGAGAAATGTTGCAAACTAGATTGAAGCAGTTATCAGGAAATGATATATGAGAGGCATAAACAATGACGCACGTGCCGTAGTGAGGACGAGCGTGTCATGGCAACATGAAGTTGGTTCAACTCTTTAAAATGAGGGATTTACAACATTCACGACGAGAAATGACAGCAAACTGGACTGAAGCAGATATCAGGTAAGTTAGCTCGTCACTTACTGCGTTGAAACAGAGATCATTCAGCAGCATAAAAGAATATCGCGTCACGTGCTCATTTGAGCTATAATAAACTAAAATACCCGCGCCTCATCCCAACAAGATATATCGTTCAGCACCTCAAAATGCGGGTTTTAAATGCATATAAACAATTACGATGAGAAATGTTTGAAAACTGTATTAAATCAGAGATCAGGGAGCTTGTCAAATATCCACTCAGAAGCTGAGGTCATTCACCAGCATAGAACTGTGCGTTCACGCGCTCCTTTATAGTCTTATCATAAACAAAAATGCACGCCAGTGGTTTCTGGAGAGAGAAATAATAAATCATTTGCAAACTTCAGTCACAGGTCTTTCCAGGACCATCAGATGCCGGCTAATCATGGCAGTGTGAATGAACAAAAAATCTAACGATTCCAGAAAAATCCAGGATGCATTTTCCGTATATTTTCTGGAATGTCTGTGTGAAAAGGGCTATAGACATTCATTGCTTCACCACAACCTCCTTGTCTGTTTCCATAGTAATTTATTGCCTCTGCTCTGTCATTGGTTGTCATCATGTTTAAATACTCTGTCTGTTCCTTGCCTGTTTATCGGTCGTTGTTTATCCTGTTTCAAGTGCCAAAATTATCTAGAGATAGTTTTACATGTCCATTTACAACCCTATGATTTGCCTTTAGAATGAAATGGTCTATTATTATCTTATTTGAAAGGGTCATGAATAATAATGTGGAGCTCTGCTGCTCTGATTGGCTGTTTCTCAGAACAGCTCCTTTAGTAGCTCTGAGTGTGTAAACAGATCTTATGTTTGAGTCTGTATCAGATTTTGAGATAAAATCAATTATTTGGAGATTGTTAATGGACGTTTCTAAGTGGTCGGTTTGTGTTTTTTCAGTATGGATCTGCAAAACGTAACTGTAACGTCAATAGTAGAACTTTAGCATTAACTAGCATGTAGCGCTAACTCAGCAGTCACAACTTTGTTTTTAGCACTGTAACAACATTTTACTTAATTTAATGTTGGGATGTACATCTGGACTGTAACGTCTCAGTCGGTATTATGTTGAGATTGGTCTGTTTTCCAGCTGTCTTTTGCATGCACAAGGTTTACATACAGTTGTGTTCAAAATTATTCAACCCCAACTGAAATTGATTGTTTTGGCCGGTTTGACATTGATTTTGATCATTCAGTCATCCTGCTTACAATTAGATCAAAGAGGCATGTGTAGGTCAGACAAATATAACATAACATTTATAATGAAATAACCACAAATGTCTTTTCTGTGCTCACATCATTATCAGTTTTATTCAACCCCCAAGTGACATTCAATCTTAGTACTTAGTACAACATCCTTTTACAGTTAAAACAGCTTTTAAACGTGAAGCAAAGCTTGACACAAGTGTCTTGCAGCGATCTACGGGTATCTTCGCCCATTCATCATGGGCAAAAGCCTCCAGTTCAGTCACATTCTTAGGCTTGCGCACTGCAACTGCTTTCTTTAAGTCCCACCAGAGGTACTCAATCGGATTTAAGTCTGGTGACTGCGATGGCCACTTCAAAATGTTCCAGCCTTTTTTCTGCAACCATGCTCTAGTGGATTTGGAGGTATGCTTGGGATCATTGTCCTGTTGAAAGGTCCAACGTCTCCCAAGCCTCAGGTTTGTGACGGACTGCAACACATTGTCATCCAATATCTCCTGGTCCAAACATAGCGTTGATCCATGGGCCCAAACAGTTCTAATTTTCCACAGAACACTATCCCAAAACTTCTGTGGTTTGTCCACATGACTTTTGGCATACTGCAGTCGACTCTTCTTATTCTTTGGAGACAGCAAGGGGGTGCGCCTGGGAGTTCTGGCATGGAGGCCTTCAGTACGCAGGGTGCGCCGTATTGTCTGAGCAGAAACTTCAGTACCCACATCTGACAAATCTTTTCTCAGTTCCTCAGCAGTCACACGGGGACTTTTTTCCACTCTACGCTTCAGATAGCGCACAGCAGTCGCAGTTAGCATCTTTTTTCTGCCATGACCAGGAAGCGTTTCAACAGTGCCCTTTGCCTTGAAAGAATTGCTTGTTTTAGGGGTTTGACATTTAATTCTTATACATTTTTTGTTTGTTCATGAAATCATTTTCACACGTTGTGATTATTTAAATATTTTGCAAGTTGGCAGTTCATATTAATACACATAACACATATTTAAAATTAATTCTTACATGAACATATCTTTCAAAAACTGAAAATTCCTCATAAGAAATAAACACAAAGTGTCTGAAAAATAACTAAAAATAAAAATGCAATCAAAATAAACTTACTACAGCAGAACAGGAATTAAAGGTCACAATCTTCCTGATCCCATTTTTCAAAATTGTGTAATGTTGCTGTAATAGCATAAGTTTATTAGTACACCGCTATTATTTTGAACACTATTTTGAACATCGAACTGTACATTGTTTTCATTTAATTATCATTGTATACCTGAGGTTTAATTGTAACACTGTTAACTAACCTCGCTGTCTAAAATTTTTTTCGATCCCAACTATCAGTTACTAGGAGTTGCTGACATGTTTCAAAATGCTGTTATGATTTAGGTAACAAGACGTTGATTAAAATAATATAAGATGACTTACACACCAAACTCAGAAAAAAAAACTTAAGATGAAGAAATTTACTGTCATGCCTCCAAAACACTCTTTGTTCAAAATCTTAACCAAAACACATCAAAACTTTTCACAAATTCACAGGAGATCTTTTGACAGTAAGAGAAAAAGACCAAAAGCCCAGATTGCTCTGCATTGTATAAATATGTAAAGTAAACTGTAAAAACTATAACTATTATCTACTCAATATTTTTGGTGAAGCATTTTTACACTTAAAAAAATTGAGTAAATTTAAAAGCTATGAAATCGATTAGATTTCAGTAATTACATTAATTTCCTATCACAAATTAAATTGAGTAGATGGAATCAAAAATATAAAAGCAAATCAATAAAAAATCCCAGTGAAGTCTACTAAAAAATTGAGTTGATATCATTAAAAATGTTACTTAGATGTAGCTGAAAATTTTGTGAATATTATTAAACTAAAATAAATTATTTTTATTTACTTAATGTTATAAATTTATTTCATACTGAATCATCAATTATCAATGATAAACAAAGCAATTTGTATACGTTATTTTATTGAAAAAGGCAAACATTGTACATGTTACAAAAACAATCAGCTGAATAAACTCTGAGAGGTCTCTCAAATTCACAGCATGCAGAATCAACACCTCTTGAACCCAGACAGGTGGACCACCAGCACCTGCAACAAAGATAAGGACGTCGAGTTGAGGACAACGGCTTACAATCCTCTTCGGGATGATATAATTTCGGGCAGATTTTATCAGGATGGCACAATTTGGGACTAAAAGCGGACACGTTACCGGAGACTGTAAGATTTATTTGATGAATGTCGTTTTGAGGATAACGGTCTATAGTTTTGTTTGCTGCTAATTTTTTGAAGGTGGAGATTTAATGAACGGTTCGAGAGCTCTAACATGTAGCATTTTCTGTTCTAGTAACGTAAATAAGTATCATATTTTTTTCCCCTCTTATCTCGTGTTTTCCTTATATTTATAGTTCATGCTTAATGTTAAAATTTCTTTTGGTTCTTTAAATGTTAGGGGCTTGAAAGAACTTGTTAAAATAAAGGCATTGTTTTTATTTTGTAAAGGGCAAAAATCTCATTGTTTGTTTTTTTACAAGAAACTCATTCCTCAGAAGCTGATGCATCGTTCTGGTTGAATCAATGGGGCAGAAAAATCCTGTTTAGCCATGGCTCTTCAAGATCCGGAGGAGTAGCGATTTGTTTTAATAACTTTCCGGGAGAAATTATCACACATCGGACGGACTCAGAAGGACATTGGTTGACAGCTGTGGTGAAAATTGAAGGTTCTTTCTTAATTCTGATTAACGTATATGGATATAACAATGATAATCATAACAAATCAATGTTAGAAGATATAACAAAGGTGATTTCTGAACTTAAAGGTCGATATCTTACAGACTCCAGATGAGTGGCTAGATAGGTGGCCAGCTAGAGTAAGAAAGCCTCAATATAATAGTTTAATTAATAACTTTATGGCAGAAAAAAATGTTAATGACATTTGGAGAAAAACGTATCCAGGAATAACAGGTTTTTCATGGATTAGACCAAATGGAAGCTGTAAATCGAGAATTGATTATTGGCTGGGTACTAACAGTATAATGACTCATGTTACAAAGATATCTATGTCAAATGCACCTTTATCAGATCACTGCTTCATAGAACTAGTATTAGAACTAGGGCTGTCAAAAAATTAATCGCGATTAATCGCATCCAAAATAAAAGTTTGTGTTTACATAACATATGTGTGTGTACTGTGTGTAAATATTATGTATATATAAAAACACACAGAATAATATATATATTTAAGAAAAAATGGTAATATTTATATATAGAATATTTATATTTCTATATTATATAAATTATATAAATGTATATACAGTATATAAATGCAAATATTTCATAAATATATACATGAATGTGTGTGTATTTATATATACATAATATTTACACACAGTAAACACACATATGTTATGTAAACACAAACTTTTATTTTGGATGCGATTAATCGCGATTAATCTTTTGACAGCCCTAATTAGAACCTACAAATAAATTAACATATAGGAAAGGCTTTTGGAAATTTAATGCCAAATTATTACAAAATGAAGAATATGGCTATAAAATTTGAGAAACAATTTCTGAAATTCAAAATGATGACTCGATTATTGGTCATAGTAACAAATTTGAATTCATTTAATTCAGAATTAGAGGAGTAAGTATTTAATTTAGTAAATTACTAGCCAAAAGAAATAAAGTGGTGGAAAGAAAATTATTACAAGAAATACATACATGCTGTAGCAACACCAATTTAACACCTGATGAAAGAAGTAAACTAATAGATTTGCAGAACAAGTTAGATCAACATTATATTGACAAAGCACAGGGAGCATTTGTGAGATCGAGAGCAAAGTGGATTGAGTCCGGTGAAAAGAACTCCTCTTACTTCTTTAATCTAGAAAAAAGCCGACAAAAAAAAATTCATCTCTAGCCTTTTGATAAATGATGAGGAAAAGCAAGACTCCAAAGTCATAGAAAATGAAGTCTACATGTTTTACTCCAAATTATATTCTTCTCAGTTTTCGAAAGTAGATTGTAGTAATCTCTTTCAAAATCTTTGTCCAATGATCCCCCAGATTGATTTATCCTTTAAAAAGATATGTGACGCTGAACTTAAGACTGAGGAACTAGATGCAGTCCTTAAAAAAATGGATTTAAATAAATCGCCAGGATCAGATGGCCGTACAGTTAACTTTTATAAGTATTTTTGGGAATATTTAAGAAACATATTATTTGAAGCGCTAAAAGAATGTATAATTAAGAAAGAATTGATGACTAGCATGAAACAGGGTGTAATTATCCTGATTCCAAAGCCAGGGAAAGACAAACGACAATTAGACAATCTAAGACCAATTACATTATTAAACACAGATTATAAATTGTTTTCAGGATCCATTGCTGCTAGACTTAAAAAAGGGATTGCAGACATAATAAGTGATACACAGTCAGGCTTTATAAAAGGAAGAGTCATTCATAATAACATCAGACTGGTTAAGGATTTATTAGATTACAGTGATCTAATTGATGATGATGGTTTTATTCTCTTCCTTGATTTTTATAAAGCCTTTGACTCGGTGGAACATGAATTTATTTTAAAAACACTTCATTATTTTGGTTTTGGTGACAAATTTATAGACACTATACATATGCTCTAGCCTGACGTTGCCATACTCAATTCTAGTCAGAATTTGAGTCTGATACCGCTCCATTGAGCTATAAGTATGAGGCGTGTCTCAACCGAAAAATGCCTCTGCACTCAATTGGATAGACCTACGACCAATCAGAGCAACCGAGTGTGTAACGTATGTTGAAATTACGTCTTTGCAGCCTGACCGAACTGGTAGTTATTTCGCTACAATGACACTAACATTGTGATTATACCGAGTTAGCGAATGTACATCAACACCTATTATGTTTACAACATTTCGTTTATATCACAACATGAAGTATTTACTAAGTCATAGAGTAAGACTATCTCTTACCATTTGTACGTTAGGTGAACTTCATCCACGACAATACCCATTACGTTTGCTTGAAAATATTGGAGCCTAGCATGTCCCTCCATTTATTCAGCAACCACGATTCCGGGCTTCCGAAAAGAAGCTGGCAACGACTGCTAATTATATCCATCTCGTCGTGCACACTGAGTTGCATCGCCGTAATAACGTTAGCCATTTCAGTTGCGACCAACTTTTGCCGAATAGGACATCAACAAATGCCCTGCTCGCGTTTCTCTGTTCCTCTTTTAAAATCAATGCTCTGTCGATATCTTTTAGTACAGACTCAATGTCAGAATCCACACATCTGAACTCTACAGCGGCAGCCATTCAACACACGCGCTCTTTGGTGACGTGGTTCATTACGTTACTGTTGATTATCTGTCCATCATCGTATAAAGCCCGCCCTGACAATTTGATTGGTTCGACCAGCATTTGTCCTAAAATAGTAGCTCCTCAACGGAGAAACCCCAGACCCATCTTCCCGTTTACAAAATCTTGTGGGCGGGGCTAAGATGGGCTGGCACCCAGGCTACATATGCTCTATTCTGATATAAATAGTTGTTTTTCCTTGGGTCACGGGACTTGCAAAAGATTTAATATTGGTAGAGGAATAAGGCAAGTTTGTGGAAGCTCGCCCTTGTTATTTATAATGGTTGCAGAAATTCTATCTATTTTTATTAAAAATAGTATATTAGAAGGATTGAATGTAAAGGGCAAACAAATAATTATAAGTCAGTTGGCTGACGATACAACTTTGTTTCTTAAAAACGAGTTCCAAATCCCCATAGCATTACATGCTATTAATATTTTTGCAAAAGCATCTGGTCTCCAATTAAACTTAAACAAATGTGAGTTATTACCCTTAAAAGATCAATCCATGCAATCATTATACAGTCTTGTTCAAAATAATAGCAGCACAATGTGACCAACCAGAACAATCAAGGCTCCCAGTATATTCTCTATTGCTACGTGGCAAACAAGTTACCAGTAGGTTCAGTAGATTCTCAGAAAACAAACAATACCCAGCATTCATGATATGCACGCTCCCAAGGCTGTGCAATTGGGCAACTAGCTGAAAGGGGTGTGTTCAAAAAAACAGCAGTGTCTACCTTTGACTGTACAAACTCAAAACTATTTTGTACAAACATTTTTTTTTCTGGGATTTAGCAATCCTGTGAATCACTAAACTAATATTTAGTTGTATGACCACAGTTTTTTAAAACTGCTTGACATCTGTGTGGCATGGAGTCAACCAACTTGTGGCACCTCTCAGCTGTTATTCCACTCCATGATTCTTTAACAACATTCCACAATTCATTCACATTTCTTGGTTTTGCTTCAGAAACAGCATTTTTGACATCACCCCACAAGTTCTCAATTGGATTAAGGTCTGGAGATTGGGCTGGCCACTCCATAACATTAATTTTGTTGGTTTGGAACCAAGACTTTGCCCGTTTACTAGTGTGTTTTGGGTCATTGTCTTGTTGAAACAACCATTTCAAGGGCATGTCCTCTTCAGCATAGGGCAACATGACCTCTTCAAGTATTTCAACATATGCAAACTGATCCATGATCCCTGGTATGCGATAAATAGGCCCAACACCATAGCCGGAGAAACATGCCCATATCATGATGCTTGCACCTCCATGCTTCACTGTCTTCACTGTGTACTGTGGCTTGAATTCAGAGTTTGGGGGTCGTCTCACAAACTGCCTGTGGCCCTTGAACCCAAAAAGAACAATTTTACTCTCATCAGTCCACAAAATGTTCCTCCTTTTCTCTTTAGGCCAGTTAATGTGTTTTTTGGCAAATTGTAACCTCTTCTGCACATGCCTTTTTTTTAACAGAGGGACTTTGCGGGGGATTCTTGAAAATAGATTAGCTTCACACAGACGTCTTCTAACTGTCACAGTACTTACAGGTAACTCCAGACTGTCTTTGATCATCCTGGAGGTGATCATTGGCTGAGCCTTTGCCATTCTGGTTATTCTTCTATCCATTTTGATGGTTGTCTTCCGTTTTCTTCCACGTCTCTCTGGTTTTGCTCTCCATTTTAAGGCATTGGAGATCATTTTAGCTGAACAGCCTATCATTTTTGCACCTCTTTATAGGTTTTCCCCTCTCCAATCAACTTTTTAATCAAAGTACGCTGTTCTTCTGAACAATGTCTAGAACGACCCAATTTTCCTCAGCTATCAAATGCATGTTCAACAAGTGTTGGCTTCATCCTTAAATAGGGGCCACCTGATTCACACCTGTTTCTTCACAAAATTGATGACCTCAGTGATTGAATGCCACACTGCTATTTTTTTGAACACACCCCTTTCAACTAATTGCCCAATTGCACAGCCTTAAGAGCGTGCATATCATGAATGCTGGGTCTTGTTTGTTTTCTGAGAATCTACTGAACCTACTGGTAACTTGTTTGCCACGTAGCAACAAAAAATATACCAAAAACCTTGATTATTCTGGTTAGTCACATTTGTACTGCTATTATTTTGAACAAGACTGTACAATATTAAGGTTAAAAAAGAAGTCAAATACTATAGGATAAAAAGATATCTGAAAAACGAAACTTTGTAGACAATGTTGCGAATTGTAAATCTCATCTGAATAGGTGGCTACAAAGAGATATTTCAATTTTTGGTAGAATATTGTTGACTAAAATGGACAGTTTATCTAGATTAATATATCCAGCTTACTCTCTTCCAGCAGCACCCCAAATAATTAAAAATATCAACAAGTTAATTTTTGATTTCATTTGGCGAAATAAATGTCATTATATATCTAAACAGGATTT
This sequence comes from Misgurnus anguillicaudatus, assembly GCF_027580225.2. Taxonomy (NCBI): domain Eukaryota; kingdom Metazoa; phylum Chordata; class Actinopteri; order Cypriniformes; family Cobitidae; genus Misgurnus; species Misgurnus anguillicaudatus. The sequence continues at coordinate 52,401,416 of NC_073358.2, read as the reverse complement.
AATTAAAAAATTACGAGGATGGAGGTGGTAATGCAATAGATTTTGATTGCATGAATGGTATGCTGAAAATTAGATGGTTGAAAAGCTATATACAAAATCAAAATTCATTGTGGTATTATATTCCTAATTGGATTTTTGAAAAAGTAGGTGGCATTAATTTTTTTCTAAAGTGTGATTTTGACTTTAAAGGGAAATTCCGCCTTGAAATGATCCTAGGGTTAATAACAAACGTGTACCGAGTTCGACCGTTCACTGGAGTTTGTTTTCATGCTAGTCTAACGTGACCAGTGTTATTGCTAAACGCAAATTAGCATGTTATGGTAGCCTTCGGGGCATCAGTGCATTAAAAACGAAATCGCTATGTCTATACTACTAATAATGCTCAAAATAACCCCACACTTACACTGTAGCACAATGAGGGTCTCTATATGTAAACCGAAGCATTGAGAACTTTGCAAGTGTACAGGCAGTTTATTAAAAAGAAACATTTACCGTTCACGTCTGGATCACATATCCATGCGGGCGCCATCTTGGGAAAACTAAACTCTCGCGTGAAACGTTGTTGCCCTGAACAGGTGTTGTGCTTTCACGCGAGAGTTCAGTTTTCCCAAGATGGCGCCCGCATGGATATGTGATCCAGACGTGAACGGTAAATGTTTCTTTTTAATAAACTGCCTGTACACTTGCAAAGTTCTCAATGCTTCGGTTTACATATAGAGACCCTCATTGTGCTACAGTGTAAGTGTGGGGTTATTTTGAGCATTATTAGTAGTATAGACATAGCGATTTCGTTTTTAATGCACTGATGCCCCGAAGGCTACCATAACATGCTAATTTGCGTTTAGCAATAACACTGGTCACGTTAGACTAGCATGAAAACAAACTCCAGTGAACGGTCGAACTCGGTACACGTTTGTTATAACCCTAGGATCATTTCAAGGCGGAATTTCCCTTTAAGAAACTTCCTATAAAGCTTTCAGATTTCCACCAACAGGTCCTTATGTATTGGAAGCTAATAATCAAACATAATTTCACACCACATAATACGCCTATTTGGAATAAAAGGTATATTTTAGTAAATAGAAAATCTCTGTTTATCCAAGTATGGTTTTCTAAAGGTGTCTGGGCAATTGGTCACTTTATGGATATGGAAGGAAATATGTTACAACATGTTGAATTCTGTAACAAATTTCAAATCAGTTGTACTCAAAAGTTGTTTAATCGGATTGTGAAAGCTCTTCCAGTATCATTGGTAGCTATTTTGTGAAAGGAAACTGTAGCTTTTGTGAAAAGGAACCAGAAGATTTAGATCATCTGTTCGGTGGATGTGATATCGTACAGAGGTTTTGGCTGGACCTTATACAATTACTTATGTCCAAAGGAATTCAGATAATGAATCTAACAATTAATGATATAAAATTTGGAATTTTTCACAATGATATCAATGACTTTGGCATTAACAACATCATCCTGATAAGTAAATTTTTTATACATAAATGCCGTTTTTTCAAATTACGTCCTAACATAACACATTTCTTTACCCCATGTTCTTCTACCCTTTATATATGTATTGTATAAGATACAAATGTTAGATTTATAGCAAGAAGTTATATCGTACCTATTTTGTTTGTAATTGCTTTGTAAATATAATAAAAAAAAAACTGCAACAAAGATAACTTTATTTAAACGGCTGTCCGCTGTGACTCTGGACGCTGCCACAGAGCGCCACTTAGATTAACATTAAAATAACGCTTTTGTCTCAAATCTGTAACGATTTACAAAGGCTACGAATGCATATTTTATATCTGGAAGTAAACTTTGTCTGACTAAACTCGCGCTATTTAATGCGAACGTCCGGTGCGTGTGGTGTCAGAAACTGTGAGTTGTCTACACGAGACGCAGTGCATCCCCACCGGTGTGCGAGACCCTTAACACAAAAAAGGAAAATAAAGCATAGAAATATGGAGTCAAGAGAAAATTAATATAAATGTATATAAGCGTGTGAGCTCTGTGAAGCTCTGTTGTGTTATTCTGCTTCAAATAAGTCCGGGTGGAGCGAAACTGAGGACCGGATTTCGGATCGCCTGACTATCAGCCACTACAGATTTATACGTGTTTGTCTACACAACCACATTATGCAATAATGAAAAAAAAAGCTGTTATTGTACCCAGTTTACGGTATGGCTCTGAAAGTATTCAGATAAATACACCTTAAGTTGTTTACGCAAGGACACATCAAATATTTCATTAAAAACAAGTGTAAATATGAATAAACTCAACACTTACCAGGATTTTTGAGGAGTTTTGAGGTTGTTTGTCTTCCTGCAAGAGGCGCTGTTTCTTCTGCTGCTGATTAAAAAAACCGTTGGCTTTGTGATTTTTAAATTTACATCTGATTTATTAAATTTTTTTGCCTACATTTACTCAAATAATACAATGTAATAATGTTTCACCAAAAATATTGAGTAAATCATAGTTAAAGTTATGCATGAAATTTACTATTTTTTTTGTTGATGTTAAATACCTATGTTAACTTGAAATGAGCAATTATAATAGTTTTGAAAGCTAAAATATATAAGTGTGACATTCTCAAATATATTGATTCAAATTTACAACAAATATTAAGGATATCTATTAGAAATAATCTGTTAGTTAAATACTTATTTTATTTGATGTATACAACTAAATAATATCTTTAAATTTTACACACAAATATATGTTTATTTTATAGTCATTTATTTTGGTTTGTCTAACTCAAAAAATCAACTTAGTGACATAAAGAGATTTTATTAAGTTATTTTAAAAATTTATTTTAGTGATATTTATAAAGCCACTGAATTATTTTTTTACAGTGTAGTCAGGTTACAATTCAACCTGTGTTAGTTTGTGCCCTGCTCACCCCTACATGTAAACAAACATTTTAATCAGATTGCAATGTTTAGGGTACATGTAAACTGTACTGTCATAACCTGCAATCGGATTAAATTCAGTCGGATTGACAAAATTTGTGCAGGTTTGTTTGCCTTGACAGAAATTGCACAGACACAACAAATATCATGTGCTGTAAGTAAAGTCTCAGGTCACGTTAACTCACAGGTAAGAGAAGGAATAACTGCGGTCACTGCATTTACAGAGAAGCCTTGGGTGTAAAGTGAATCATGCAGGACAACTAGTTGTCTTTGTCACATACTCACTCTTTGTCAATGTTTATGTAAACTCAATGGAGAAGTCGGCAAACTGCTTCATATCTCCCTTTACAATAGTTGCGCTACGTTATATTTCACATGTGTTTTATAGATGTCAACATGCAACGGCGAATGTGAAAAATGCGAATCATGAAAAAATGCCTCAGCGCTGTCTCCGTTGTAAAATAATGCTTTGTTGATAAAGTTACAGTCATTAAATTGACATCTTTCACTATGATTACAGGCATCCTGTTCGAATTGTACACGAGTTTGACAGTTGCTTGTTCAGTGTTCATATTATTAATTTACATATTATAACATATTATTATTTCTTGCTTATGTCAGTACAGTTATTCATGTTCGTTCATGGTGCATTAACTAATGTTACTTTCAACTTTGATTAAAAATATATATAAGTAAATGCTAAAATTAAGATTAACAATTAATGAATAACTCACAAAAAGATTCAAATGAAAATATAAATATTAATTGATATTAACTGTGATATAGCTATATGTGGTTTAACTATTAAGCCCTGAAGGGATTTATAGTCTTGATATTAAGGATTCACGATGCAGCAATACTTAAATTATAGACCTTCATGTTTATAATATCTTCATTTAAAGTTAAATTGCTGAATGGTTCTCTTTATTTCTCTATAACCCTGTATGTAATCTTGCTTAGAAAATGGTTTCTGTTCATTTTACATATCATATGAATTACTTTCACTACCCTAACTTTGTAAATTTTGTAAGCTCGTCACAATTAAGGTTGCCACACCTCCTATTAAATGGGTCATATGATTAATTATTATACAGTTACAGGTACATTTGGTGTCTATAGTCAATATTTTTTCTGCTTTATAAAAAGGTTTATTTGTAATTATTTTAATACCTTTCTTGTAATGGGTCAGAATGATGATGTCACAGGCCAAAACCATATATTTATACATAACCACTTTAATTAAAGGTGTGTGCATAAGGCTAACATGATACTTTCATAATCATGACATGATGTTTATGCACGTTTATGACAACTGTCATTAAGTGTCATTTGCTCAATTATGTATTTTTAAATACAAAGATGACATTGTTTGAGATGTCTTTGTCATGACAACTTAACATTACAACATAACTTGACAGATTAATTATCAAACTTAACAAACTACCTCGCTTTATGGGTTAACATTACATTAAACTGTCATGTGGTTGGTTATGACATTGGCTGTCATGAGGCCATTATAATTATGTCATGAATATTTTTCTGACCATATTTTACCAGGGATTAAAATGTCATTAAGTGTTAATATTCCGTCAAATATTTTTAACAGCATCATAAATATTTTTCTTCACCTCAACTACAGGGATACAAATTTAACTTGTCATTAAGTGTTAATACTCTGTCACAGTTTGTTGTATAACAGCGTCATGAATATTCATGAAGTGTTAGAGAAATAAAATCATCCAATAATAATAATAATAATAATAATAATAATAATAATAATAAAAATTAATAAAATTAATAAAATTATATTTTATTGCATTTGGAGACTGATTCACCTGAAATTAAATGAAAACAGTACAATGGTGGATTAAGCCATGCAGCGTTAGGTCCATATCACTGCAAAAACAGTTAATTACATTAAATTAATTAATTAATTAATTCAATTAATTAAATGTTTTGTTAGTTTTTTCTTCTATGTCAGAAAATTTCAGAACCCTCTGTGTGAGGAAGGACAAGTTCTGTTAGTTGTCAGTTTTTTATGTGCACATACGTAAAGTTAAATATAATCTTTTGACATGTCTGTTGCATTTTGTTAAGGTATTTATAATTATTTGACAAATTATTAACACTTAATGACAAATTTAATTTGTACCACTGGTAAAAAAAGGTCAGAAAAATATTCATGACACAATTATAATGGCCATGACAGCCAAAACCAACCACATGACAAGTTTAATGTAATGTTAACCCATAAAGCTAGGTAGTTTCTTAAGTTTGATAACTAATCTGCTATGTCAAGCTATGTTGTCTTGGTAATGTCAAGTTCTCATTAGTTATGATGTATTGGTTTATGTCAAGTTGTCATAACTAAGACATCTCAAACAACGTCATCTTTGCATTAAAAATTATAGAACTGAGCGAATGACACTTAATGACAGTTTTTTATAAACATGTATAAAATCTCGGTAACACTTTACAATAAGGTTCATTAGTTAACATTAGTTAACTACATTAATTAATGTGAACTAATAATCAACTGCACTTATACAGCATTTATTCATCTTTGTTAATGTTAATTTCAACAATAACTAATACTTTTATTAAAATTTTGTTAATGTTAGTTAAGGCACTGTGAACTAACATGAACAAGCAAATAAAGCTTTATTTATATTAACTAACGTTAACAAAGATTAATAAATACTGTAACAAATGTATTGCTCATGGTTTGTTCATGTTAGTTAATACATTAACTAATATTAACTAATGAACCTTATTGTAAAGTGTTACCAAAATCGGTATAAAGGTGTCATGTTAGTCTTATCCCACCCCTTTAAGTAAAGTGTTACCCAATATATTTTCTGTAAAAAGTGTCTAGCGGAAAATCCAGATTTCCTGTTGTCCGAAATAATCTGTGTCAATCCTGTTACTGTTAAACTCTCTTACCAGAGTAACCGTGTTAACCGTTTGTAACAGAACTGGCAGTCATACACACACATACATGACTGTCAACACTCTTCCTTCACTGAAAAAAATGATTCATTGAATTTAATCAATTTTTTTAAGGTAAGTGGTTGCAATCAATTTATTTAAGCTACATTTAAACAAAAGTTTTATATTTTATTTTACGTTATTAATCTTTTTTGTTTAAATGTAGCTTAAATAAATTGATTGCAACCGCTTACCTTAAAAAAATTCATTAAATTCAATGAATCATTTTTTTCAGTGTAGCTAAGGGGTTTGACAGAAACAGAATTTACACAAATCTGGAGAAATATATATAAATGCAGTCCATTTACCATTTATTGTGAATCTGAAAACAATTAAAATCCAACTGTACACTGAAAAAAAATGATTCATTGAATTTAATCAATTTTTTTAAGGTAAGTGGTTGCAATCAATTTATTTAAGCTACATTTAAACAAAAGTTTTATATTTTATTTTAATTAATCTTGATTGCAACCACTTACCTTAAAAAAATTGATTAAATTCAATTAATCTTTTTTTCAGTGTAAGTTAAGTTGTCAAATATTTGAAAAATGTAAAATTTTTGTCGGACTCAATTAATCTTGCATGAATGTGTAATGTCTAGTTTGCGTTTTTAGCACCCTAAAATGCCACTGTTGTGTAAACGAGCAGCCAAAACACATAAAAACACATAGAAAGGTTTGGCAGGGGGTCCATGAGGATAGATTGATACAAAACAGGGGTCAAGTATCCGGTTGAGAATTTTAAATTGCATATATTAACCTCTCAATCAGTAATCGGACTTTAGGAATGGCAAATGGTGATCAGTAATGGTTGTCAAGTCAATTCAACTTTTATTTAGAGCACAAATTTAACACAACTGTAGTTGATCCAAAAGTGCTTAAAGTGACACTTTGTAGTTTTTCAACCTTCATAACATATTTTCAAGACTCTTGTGATGGTACATCCACTTAAAATAGGTTAAATGACATGTCTACCGTAGCCTGAAGGGGTCTGTATCGCTTTTACTCGTACTTTTAAACTTGGGGTTTCGGGTAGTAACCCGAGCACAAAACAAAAAACTACAAAAATCTGCTTCACGGCATACGTCACTTTCTCCACTTCCTCAAATTCGGAGTGAGAGCCCAACTATTTATTTTCCTGATGTTTTTGCATGGCCGAAGCAGCAACTTAGAAAAAGAAACCCAAGGATTTGTCGGAGGAGACCAGAAAGAGAAAACGGAAGTGACAGAATAAAAAGTAGGATGAGGATCAATTATATTGGGCCAGCTTTCACTCGCTGGCTTGAACTAAAGAAGGAGGAGGGGTTTCTGACCGATGCTGACTTGGCCCTAATGCTTTTGTACTAGTAAGTAATGTTATAATGCTTGCATATATAAGTCCTGTCTGGCGCCTGATCAATATTTTTTCCGTGAATTTTACTGGAGGCTAGTTTAGAGAGAGAGACAATATCACGTGACATTGTGGCGGCATGGTGGCATCATGGACCTAGGACACGGGCGATCCGGGTTCGATTCCCCTTTAAGGCAATATTTTGTAATATAAACTTTAACCATGTAATACATGATTTGACAGAAGTTTTAATATGATTCTGCTCAAGATACCTGTTTTGTCAGATACCTGTTGTGTCAAATAAATGTGCTGTTTCCAAAATATTACAGAAGTAAAGGGTCATTTCCAGGGACGTCACTAGGATTGGAAGACATGGGGGGCTCAGCCCACAGAGTATTTGTAACTTGTGTTTGCAAAATTTTTACACTCACATCTGAGCTACAATTATGTCAACAACCAGTCAAGAAACCAAGATGTTAACAAGTAAAACATGACAGACATATCCTCCTCTTCCATTTCTACTCTGTTAAATAAAAGTTACTGTTAGCTTTTAGACACATCAAAGCTGCATGGGGGAATTTAGGCCAGACTTTGCTCCTGATTAGTTATTCTATAAGCAATGACTTAAATGCTATCTGCAAATTGGTCACATGAAACATCCAAAATGTCCATAAACAGAGGTCAGACAGCTAAAAAGTTGGTAAGTTAAACAAATGAGAAAAAGCAGTACAAGAAATAGAAAAAAATTGGCATCACTGCATACTTTACCAGGTAAGCTATTGACCAGGGCTCTCAAGTTTTGAAGACAGGCAAGAGTGACACCCCTCCAAATACCCCCCGCCCCACCACCCCAAATATTATTTAACTATTAGGTTGTACACTACTAACCTTATTGCAATCCACTATTCCATTGTATTCCCTGTGTGTCATAAATGGGACTAATTTTCATTTGGGAATGGAGATTTTTTTACAATGAAGACTTCCTGATTCATTATTCACTGTGTAAATACACGTACACATTTCCAGTACAAACACATCATTTTACTGTTTGCATTTCTATGCTCACATAGAAACCTTAGCTAAGGATTTTTTTGACAAAATAAACTTTTAACCAGAAAATAAGATAAATGTGTGTGTTCACATAAATGTAAACATAAACCGGATTTGCTAATCTTATAGGTTAATATTATTAGTTGATAGCCACTGTGTTAATCTGGAAATTATACAGATCTAAAATTTTGAAAAGGGGACTGACCAACAAGTGATCTACCTTAATACTGAGTTGTCAAGATGCAGTATGATTTGGTTTTCAGGACAGGGTTTAGATTAAGCCAGGACAAGGCCTTAGTTATATAGGATGTTTATGTAGTTTTTACAAGCACAAAAATAGTACAGGTGTGCATCTTGAGACAAAACAACGTGACTGATGTATTTTAAGATATGTTAGTGCAAGCTACTTTTAGTTAAGAACTAAAACTCAAACAGGCATTTTAGTCTTGAACAAGACTTAAGCCCTGTTTGGGAAACAGCCCCTATGTCTATACTGTAGGTCAGGGGTCTCCAACCTTTTTATAAGCAAGGGCTACCACAATGGATAAAACTATCTGGATGGGTACTTACTACTTTCTGATATAGTTTAATCAAAACGTTTTTCTTTTACTTGTTGTTTTATTTTACTTTACTTGTTGATACGTTTTAGTATTGTTTAAAATGTTAAGATAGGTAAACCAAGCCAAGCTAATATTAAAAATACCATGTTGAACCCTCAAAAACTTACTAGGAATACACATTATACTACCATACCAAAGACAAATACACAGGTGCCTTACACTTTTTAAAAGGAAGGAGTTCCAATGGTAAAATATTAATATTTTAAATGAAATGAAACAAACATATTTAATAAGCTATAATTTAATTATATTATTAGATTTTAAAAAAGTTATTTTACTGCAAATATAAGGTGAAATGTCCATTAAAAGCTCAATTTGCACGTTTGATCCAGTTTTTCCACAAAAAAAAACTAGTTTTATAAAAGGATACACTTCACAATCACCTGGTGTTTCGCTGCATGAAATGATCTGCCTGATGCGTTCAGTACAACAACTGTACATAATGCAATGCATCACGCCAGCACATGACTTTAAAACCTGTTACGTTAATAAGCAATATACAGACGCGTGCTTTTACTGGTGACTGACCTGCTCCCTTCCTGGAGAATATTTCTGTGATTGATTTTGCAGCATCTCGCTGCGTCTGTCTCTCTCTCTCTTTCACATGTCAACCTGAGATGACTGCACGGCGGGTCAGAACAGCCGCCAGGTCAACATGGCCAGTCCGCCCTGCACACACCTTGTACTACTGATGTTCGCTCTGCTCGGCCCCCTGCGGATTGATAAACGCGCTAAATCCATGCTGCTGACTCAGATCAGGGGAGGAGACGAAACTTGACGCAGCATGCCGCCTTTCATTGGTTGTTGCGTTAAATCTTACCCAGATACAATAGTGCTATTTTCTGATTGGCTATTGTGTAGCCTATTTCTTTTTTTTGGATTGGCTGATAAGTGGCAGGCTCTAGGGGATACGCGCTTGATTCCTGCCGGTTTCCATAGTGAGAGCGGCGCGACCAGATAACTTTTGTGCGCTGCGGCCAGGGCCGCCTTAACCTAATGTGAGGCCCCGGGGCTAAGAGGTTTTGTAGGCCCCCCTTCCCCTCGATTTATGGTCTATTTTTTTTTTTTAAGTGTAATATCTAGGTAATCTACATATCAAAATGCATTAGTTTCTTTCGAGACATACAACAGTGAGTTTTCCCTCTTTGAGCCAGAAAACACCATAATATTGTTATTAACATATCACTGAGCCCACTTGAGCATAAACACAAGACACTTTATTTAACAACCACACACAGCAACATGTGGTGATAATAAAACCAAAATGTGTAAAAGTATATATGTTTATAAGCTTTATATTTATATAGTTTTTGGAATATACAAATTTGCAGAAAATTGCCACTCACTAACTAAATGCTCACCACAATTTTAAAAATATAATGGGCCCTATTTTAACGATCTGAAACGCAAGTTCGAAGCGCGAAGCGCAAGTGACTTTGTGGGCGGATCTTGGGCGCTGTTGCTATTTTCCCGGCGGAGAAATAAGTCTTGCGCCGGGCGCAAATCAATAAGGGGTTGGTCTGAAGTAGGTTTATTATTCATAGGTGTGGTTTGGGCGTAACGTCAAATAAACCAATCAGAACGCTATCCAACATTCCCTTTAAACGCAAGGGCGCAAGTTCAATGGCGGGTTGCTATTATTATGACGGATTTGACAGGCGCACGCCAGGAGCGGTTCACAGCCGAGGAGACCCACGTTCTTGTAAGAGCAGTCAAAGACAGAGAAGTTGTTTTGTATGAGGATGGGAGAAACCTGCCCAAATCAGCGTCGGTTGAACAGGCGTGAGAGGAAATAGCCGCAATTGTCTCATCAGCTGCGCCAAGCACTACAATGATGTCAGGAGACGGGGGGATCCCAAGCTTGCCAGCATAAATTGGGCACGCCGGGCACACAGAAGGACATCGCTGTGTCCACCCTCACCGCTGAAAGGGTTTGGGGGCTTTGAAATCGGACACAAGAAACGCAAGCAAGGTCCAACCCCAAAGTACACTTACAAATCAAGTTCACATACATGAAGGTTTCTTATGAAAACATTTGAATTATTATTTAGATAAAATAAACGTAATACAGCCACACAACAAACTTATGAAAATATTTTAATCGTTATTTGCATGATAATTATTTAACGCTGCCACACAAAATAAATAAAAACTATCACCACAATGCTCACCACAATGATTTCCCTTATCTCATGTATTAATATTTTTTATTGTAACAATTTATGATTTAATGATTTCCCTTATCTTATATTTTTTATTGTAACAATTTATGATTTAATGATTTCCCTTATCTTATGTATTAATATTTTTTATTGTAACAATTTTTGATTTGCAAAAATAACTGTTGCATCTGTGAAGATTAGATAAGCAATGCGCGTTGTGCACGCAATACATTATGGTGAAGCATGCGCCCTTAAAATAGCATAATGAACTACGCGCAATGCGCCACTGGCTGTCGACTAGTTTTTTTTTGGTTAGTAGCGCAATTGTTTTTTGAAACTGCAAAATAGCATAAGAGATGGTTTGCGCCGGAGCACGCCTCCTTTTTTGCGCTGAACCGCCCAGGGAGCGCAAGTTCATTCCCTAGTTTGCCGACGTGCGTCTGTGGAGGGAAAAACCCGCTGTGCGCCGGTGCAAAATACGAATGATACATGCGTCACTGACAAAGTCAATTGCGCTGGGTGCAAGATAGGGCCCAATAAGTTAAAGTTAGTTTTAAAGTGAAAATGCATTAATGATAACAAAAGATAAGTCTTTATAGACAGAATCTTGTTTTTTAATCATTTATTTATTTTGTAGGCTATTGAAGATATAGTATGCATTGTATTTAGTATTTATGCATACATAAGCATGTGAAACGACCAAGTATGAATATGCACAAGACAGACAGGGAACATACCTGTATATAAGATCTTTAGATAATGAGATTATAATGGTGCTATCAGGGGATGATCATTTGAGATGGTCTTGTCGCTCTTTACTTTCTTAGACTTGCACCTTTACCGTTGCGTCTCTTTCTCGTTTTTTTAAACCAACAGATGTGTGTACTGTGAGCTAACGTCGCGTCAAACTACATCGCTCCAGCTGCGCACGCGTCACTGATATAAATGCGATTAAACTTAAACTTTATAACAACTAACAGCATTATGTGCGGGAACGCCTTTCTTAATTTAGCGGCACAGTTTCTTGCGCACGTTTGGAGAGACTTCTGCATGCCAGAGACTCAGACAGCTGCACTGCAGGAGCACAGAGAGAGCGAACGAGCGAGCGCGCGCACGAAAGAGAGAGACCTGCACCGTAATAATGCTTATTATGAAATTTCAGAAATTACTCTTTCATTTGTTGGTGGATTATTTCCCATTTCTCTGTCACACTCAGTCTAACGTGCAGGAATGTCAAGTTGACAAAGCGCACTTAATTACATTACGCGGAATAAAAAATATGTTACGTCTAACATTTTATTTCACATTAAGTTACAACGGACCAATCAGCAGCCATGAAACATGCAATTTGAGTGATTGACAGAAAACCTGACAAGTTACAAAACAATATGACCTTTTCAGCTCATCATGAACGCAAACTTGGGAGGCCCTTGAACTTGGGAGGCCCCTGGGCTTCAGCCCAGGTAAGCCCGTGCATTAAGGCGGCCTTGGCTGCGGCATATATTAAATATATTATAAATAGTTTTTCTGCGTGAGAAATACAATGTGTGGCGGGAGTGCGTGACAAAAGACCGAAATGAGTGACTGTCACGCTCAATGCATGACACTTGAGAGCCCTGTCATTTAGGGGGGCTTAGGAACATTTTGGGGTAGCTTCAGCCCCCCTAAAATAGGCCTAACGACGTCCCTGGTCATTTCTTATCTTGAAGCTATAATTTTTCGCTATTATTTAATTTGCAATTGTCAACTTTTTAATAATTACTTGTCATGTTACTTTATATGCTAGTGATAAAATGCAAATAAGAAATATAATTTTTTGCATAAATAAAATGAATTATCTGATGTTATGCTATTCTCTATAGATGGTCCATGTGGCAGGTGGATGGGTATCCTTATGCTTCTGGGAACGGTTGGCATGGTGATTTCCATGGCAATATTATTTGTCATGTGTAAGTGGATCACGCAATATATATATCTGCTTAATATAAAACATATAGAGTCTAAAAAAATAGTAAACATCTTCAATTACTCAAAACTTGTAGTACAATTAATTAAGCATTTACAAATTGTACATTATTTTGTCAGGTGATGACCTGGTTAAGAAGGTTACTAAGGTGGAGAATTCAGTGTCCAGTCTGAATTTATATTTGAACAAATCCAGTGATCCAGTGACCAATGGTTCGTATCTTTAGATTAGTGGTCACCAATCCTGGTCCTGGAGGGCCGGTGTCTCTGCAGAGTTTAGCTCCAACCCTAATAAAACACACCTGAAGCAGCAAATTAAGGTACTTCAGGTGTGTTTGATTAGGGTTGGAGCAAAACTCTGCAGAGACACCGGCCCTCCAGGACTTGGATTGGTGACCAATGCTTTAGATCTTTCTTTTCAGAATGTTTTTAAACAATTTTGAATAAAAGATTAATTTAAAAACAATTTTTACCCAAAGACGATTTACATTATTATGAGAACAGTTAGTGATGTATTAAGATTAATTATGTTGATTAAGATCATGTGAAAGATTTAGTTTTTTTTACATTGCAAAATATAACTTAAAAAACAAGCATTTCTCTTGTTAAAAACTCAATAAGCTGTGTGAAATGCTTTATTAATAAAAAAAAAACAACTAATTTGTATTTTTAAGGAAGTCCAGAAAAGAGGTTGTCTGATATTGAAAAGTTGATGAACAATCTTGGATCCTCATTGAGTTCACTCACATCCAAACAAGATCTGAGAAGACTAGGCAAGAGTTTACTCTTTTACTTTATAATTTACAAACCAAACTAAGACATAAATGTGCTACACTGATTATAGGCCGATTTATTGATTAAAAACAACCTTGTAACAACTAATTGTTTAAGAGATGGCCACATACAGGGGCTCAGAAAGCCAAATCCTCCATTGGACTCTCAAGACTTATTGAAGACAATTGCCCACTATATAATAATATCTCTATAATCTAAGTCCAAATGCAAGTCTGACCTAATATGCACAAAATCATTATTAAAAGACACTTTATTGCACTGCAAAAATTTTCTTTAGAAATGACAGAATTACTGTCAGCTGTTTGCCAGTAACTTACTGTAGATTTATATTGATGTTATTTACTTGCAACAGTTTGTTCAAAATTAAATGAACATTAAACATTAACAAGTCTTTATCTTTACAGAATAAAACTGAAACTGAACGCAAAGCATTATGGGAACCAAAATGAAATCTGAATGAAGAAAACTAAAGGTTGGTGAGGATTTCTGGTTCCCAGAATGCTTTGTTATGGGTCTGTTATTTTATATAGTTTTATTCTGTAAATATTAAGACTTGTTAATGTTTAATGTTAATTTAACTTTGAACAAACTGTTGCAAGTAAATAACATCAATATAAAGCTACAGTAACTTACTAGCAAACAGCTGCATAACTACAGCAACATTTTTTTACAGTGTGCCTTCACGATTAATGGACAAGATGGTTAGGTCATTTCTCTGACAAATGCTGTTTACATGATACAAACATGTTCAAAAACAATAATAGATTTTGAATATTTGTTAGTAGTTTGAAAAGAGCTGATAATTCAGTTTTGTTTTCAGACGAGAAACTCATAAGCAGACTGAATGAACTGAAGGTCCAGATTAACACCAAATCATCTTCAGGTATGTGTCAGGCCGGGGTGGGAATTTAAACAGAAATGTTTGATTATTAGTTAGAAAATGAGCATGATCCAGTATGGAAGCAGCTGTTATCTGTTCTCCAGTATCACACTCAACTGGATGGAGGCGCGAGATTACTGTAAAAAACAGGGAGCATCGCTACTGAAATTCGACGGGAGCGACGAGGAATGGGTAAGAAAAACACGCACGCACGCACACACACGCACACACACACACAAACACACACACCCTTTATTGTTTTTATGTGTGTTTCTCTCTCATAGTTTTTTCTCTCTCTAGGGATTTTTGACACGTACAACCGGAACAGTCCCTCACTGGATTGGTCTGACGGATCAGACCACAGGGCAGTGGAGATGGACTGATGACACTCCTTACACGGATAAAAAGTAAGGGCATAGGTCACTAAATTGTATTCTTTTAATGTTTTCTGTTAATAAGACATTCTTTTGATAAAATCTGATTCCAGAAAAAATTTAAACGGAAAACACAGAATTTAAGATTAATAAAACAGAATTTGGGAAAAAATAATGGATTTCATAGGGCCCTACCTTTAGGATAATGTGATTAAGTGTCTCTCACATCTTATACCACGTTTGGTAAACATTGGCCTGAAGATGGCGCTATATTATAATTGTCTTTTTAAATGTGCATATATGGTTTATTATTGATGTTAGTTTTATGAACATTATAGTTTTGTTTCTGTTAATGAGATGCCAGTCTGTGTAGTAAAATATGTTTTCATGATCTATTTGCAGTCGTTGGGATGTAGGACAGCCGGATGACTGGAAAGAACACGGACTGGGAGAGGAGGGAGAAGACTGTGGCCATATAACGTTGAGGCAGACATTAAATGATGCCCACTGCTCTTCAAAATATAACTGCATTTGCAAAGTGTAAAACTAAACCTAAAGTAACTGAAATAAGGCAAGATGATCTGAGATGAGTTTTGTGCTCTCTGCATGAAAGCAAAATCCAAAGTCCTCTCAGGTTACCCTGAACCTTTGTAACTTTGATTTACTTGTTAAAGTAAAAATAAAATAATGTTTAAATAAGAATTCAGGTCAATAATTAATTCTGTGTACATGTACATGTAACCCTTGAGTGTCTGGGGTGTTTTCAATATTGAGGGTTCAGGATACACGGTTATTCAGAAACATGTTTAAAACTGTACTGTAGGTCTGTTTATTTCTCCATAACCCAATATGTAATCTTCAAGATTCATGATCGTCAAGATTCATGTTTATTTGTTTTATAGAGCACTTTCAAACACACACTCAGGGATAAATAAAACAAATGGATAAAAGAAAGTTTATAACAATAAGTCTAATAAACATATAGATCATCACATATATCAGTGGTTCCCAACCTTTTTAGCCCTATCAGTACCCCCACGGCCCTACCAGTAAGGTTCAAGTACCCCTTCAATGACACTAAACCAAAGTTTTGTTTTATAGACAAATTATTAGTAATATTAATCAATTAATTTTAAACATTAAAGTGAAAAGCACTGACTGATGAAACATGTTTATTTGTCTTGAAGTTTGAAACCAATAGAGCTTGTTAGAGCTCAGTCTGACATTATTATGATTTGCCATGCAAAGTCCATGCACATCACAAAATTAACAAAAAGGGACAAGCCCAGCAACTGGGTTGAAGTGAACCCAGAAAGTGTTTATAACCCAGCATTTTTCGGTGTAATGGATAGAATAAAAAGATTTAGATTTTAAAGGGATAATTCACCCGAAAATTCTCATACCTGTTAAATTCCCTGGGTAAGGCGACCTGACCAATCATAACACAGATATTATATTATAGATATTATTCGCCTTATTATTTATTTAGAAATGAATCCTGCTTCTGTTGATTCCGGTTAATGTGCTTAAAAAGGACTTATCGGATGAAAGTTTTTAGCATATTCATTTATGCCTTCACTGTAAAAAAATTCCGTAGAAATTGCAGCTGGGTTGCCGGTAACTTACCGTAGATTTAAATTTATGTTTTTTACTGGCAACATTTTGTTCAAAGTTAAATGAACATTAAACATTTACAAGTCTTTGTCTTTACAGAGTAAAACTAAAAAAACAGCACCAAGCAAAACATTCTGGGAAACAAAATCTGAAGCAAAAAACAGAAAAAAGGTTGATAATGATTTCTGGTTCCCAGAATGCTTTGCATGAGGCTGTTATTGTATAGTTTTATTCTGTAAAGATAAAGACTTGTTAATATTTAAAATTTATTTAACTTTGAACAAACTCTTACCAGTAAATAACATAAATTTAAATCTACGGTAAATTACCGGCAACCCAGCTGCAATAACATTGAAATTTCTACGGAATTGAAAGACGGCGCTCTGTGGTTTTCCCGCGCCCAGAGTTGAAAGAGATTCAACTTTGGGTGAAAAGCTCCACTCGTCAATGTCAGTTCTCACACGGCCGTCCAATCACAATGGAGGAGGGGCGGGACAAGTATCACACCAACCAACCGGTTTACAGCTCAAGTATCAACGCTACCAAAGCGCTCAGCTGAAGAAAGCTGTCAATCAGCTGAAAAAACAGCTTGCATTCAACTTCCTCCAGCCATTTTCAGCCACGTAAAAAAGCTTTGGTGTGTCCCGCCCCTAGTGTTGCTTACAATGCCAACAGGCTAATCGCAAAACAGATGTTATATACACATTGCACTGCACTTATCTCAAAATAAGGGTCATATGTCCATTGTTATTTTAACAGTCCATGATTTCTGAGGTTCTTTGTCCAGTGAAAATTGTCAAATGATGTATTTTCTGTGTTTTGATGGCTGGATGGCCAGCATCCCGGTACAAAACAGTACATTTAAAGTGCACGCTATGGACGTCTATCCCTCACAGCCTCGTTTTGGAATCAACATGACGGCAGGCTGAATAAGGCGTTTGTGCCCCCCCATCGCCATTTTGTCAGACAATCATACCAAAGTAAGAGTTAAGTTAAACCGGCTGTACTATGTGATTTTCATGATTGTTGTTTGTCGTCAGCCTGTACAAACTTAATCCCAGCTAAAAGCCATGTCACACTGTGAGATCTCAGTTTGTTCCCCTGTACAACAATAAAGACTTTAAAAATTGACTCGCACAAAAAGACTGTCCTGGAATTTTACCTCATAACCACATCCTGCTTTTTGTCTGAACACATATTTTTTCCAGAAATTATTATTTCACAAAAATCATTTCTAGTGCAGTAGGATTACTTTGGCTGATTTCGGACATACAGTTGCAACAGGGGGCGGGCATTTGTGAATGGATAGAGTAAAATGTGAATATTGCCTATTTGGAACTCTGTTCGTTTATGTTATGTTATGTTAGCAGCAATAATATTAAATCTAATCGATTTGTCCTCTTGACTGTAAATGTAACTAAGTTCATCCAAAGACCATTGCGCAAATACATATTCTTGGGAACGAGGAACTACAAAAGTGTTGTGCAATGCTTTCCACTGAAGTGCTCTCTTATATATGACTACCCAGGGCCAAGATTTAAGAGAGATGTTGATTTGAATCCTCACTATGAAGTATAAGAAAATGGAAGGCTCTGAAGAAATCTTGACCATGGACATGGATTATAAACAGTACCTTTCCGAAATTGAGACTATCTATTGTTAATATACTAAATACTTGCAAGTTGCATATGTTGACTAATTTCCCAATCAGTTGATAAATTAGTATAACATAATGTGTTAATAAGTGTGTAAATATATCCTTTTGTTTTTGGGAATGTTAAAGAAATTAAATGATCAAGAACAAAAACCAATAATACTTCTGTTGTGTAATGACATTTGAATGATATTCATATTTAATTATTTCTTACCTGTAAAGTGTTTTTGCTTTGTTGTGTGGTATCTTATCTTCTGTCCTGAGACTGCTGCTGTTCAATCCATTAACACTGTTATCAACAAAGATTTAAGATATTTAAATTTAATAACAAAACCCCGGGATTTGTGTAGTTAAAACGAGAGATATATTCTGCATGCACTCCTAATAAGTGCACGAAAAACTATAACAATTAATTGGATGAAGCCACATTCTCCAACATTGGCCCAATGGATAGAAAACTTGAATCCATTTATAAAATGGAATACTTAACTGCCCAACTCCAATTGAAAATGGATCTCTTCTTACAAAGATGGACGCATGTTAGTATTTAAACACATTAAAAAAACTAATTGATCAGTAAGGAATTTTTATTTAAATTGCTGCTTCCTTGATTTTCACTATGCTGTATGCTTTTCTTTTTATTCCTTTTTCTTTTATAATTTCTTCTTACATAATTTATTTTAATGCTATTACTACTGCAATTTATTTTTTTAAATATTTTTATTATTCTGTTAATTATTGACTTTATTATTTTTATTGACTTAATAATATGTAAATGATGCTGTCAAGGAATGTTTGGTTTGTTGTGAATTAATTTGTTTTAATGTAAAAAAAAAATAAAGTAAAAAAAAATTAATAACAAAAAAGACGAATAAAAAAGACCTATCACAATTATACATAATAAAGTAAATATGCAAATATGTAAAAAAAAAACCTTAACAGCATTCATCACCTGTATTAAGACACGGTGAAAGCTAATATTTTTAATGTCAATATACCTTGCTCTATTTAACATTATATCAAATTTTAAAAATGTATAAATAGTTATTTATATTTATATACATTGTACAAAAGAAGTAAAAATCAGGTTTTTCATCATGACTGAAACTGACAGGTGCGAGAAAAAGGGGGCGTGACACCTAACTACTAGGTTGTCATGGAAATGGATCCATATGGTCAAGTTTAGAGTTCAGACCAGGGGCGTCATGTACCAATTTTTTTTAAGGGGGCACAGTGTGCACCATATGTATAATAAAGGCTAGAACTCGCCTGCGCTGCTGGCCAATTGAGTAGAACATCCGCATTTGGCGGCCATCTTACCACAGGCCGCTCGCTCACTCGTAGCATTGTGTTTTAATGGTGCATGTACTTTTAAATGACCATAACTTGCTCAATTTTCTACTAATTTTCAAAAGGTTTGGTTTGTTATAAACGTCAGAGATGTATTTATGACACTGCATACTTATGAATAATTTTCATGAAACATGTAAAAGCATCCAGAATTATAGCCACGGTAATAACAATTGTAAAAAAACCAAACCATTTGAAAATTGGTAGAAAATTGAGCAATTTATGGTGATTTAAAAGTACATTCACCATTAAAACACAATGCTACGAGTGAGCGAGCTGTCTGAGGTAAGATGGCCGTCAGGTGATGACGTTAGAGACTCTGCCGTAACACATCTAGCCTTTATTATAAAAATCTATGGTGTGCACAACTCATAGACATTTGTGCACAAACAGACATTAAAGGCGGTGTGCATGATTTTGGAAAAACGCTTTGGAAAAGTGAGTCTGGGGTTTAACGTTGCCTTCCGTGTGAAACGGAGCAAAACCGTTCACATATTAAAACATGCACTACTATAAAAACACATTCGACCTGGATTACCACAATGCACATTACTTTCACTCATTTACGACATTGTTGCCTGGTTTGTGTATGTGTGGGGCGGGTCTATTAAAAGAAGGCCCAGATTCTATTGGGTTAGGGGCGTGTTTGTTTAGGTCAGGGATGTCCAATCCTGCTCCTGGAGGGCCGGTGTCTCTGCAGAGTTTTATTCCAACCCTAATCAAACACACCTGATCCAGCTAATCAATGTCTTACTAGACAGACTAGATACTTTGAGGCAGGTGTGGTGAGGGAAGTTTTAGCTAAACTCTGCAGGACATCGGCCCTCCAGGACCGACTTTGGACACCCCTGGTTTAGGTGATTTCAAATGTCAACATTGGCTTTCAGAGATCGTTCAACCCGCCTTTAATATAGTATTATAAAGCGTTCAGTCATATCCTTGACACTCCCACTAACAATCTGAGCCCCTCTGCCTTTATGTAAAAACCACTATAATAAATGTGTTGACTAACTTTTATGTCAAATACTTATATCAGTTAACTGAATCAGAATAATGACAAATTGGCATCATATTTACGTCTGATTTTTTTGTTTATTTATGGTCTGTTTAATGTCTTGTTTAATTGTGTCATTAATGCATTTGCACAAAAACTGCGATATGAAATAAAATTATTATAATTTTAAATCCATAAATTAAAGTAACAACCGTCACGTGATTGATTTTAATGTTCAACGCTGCAAAAGCAATAATGCTGTAACATTTTTTGTTAATTTTCAACTTTTTATTAATTGCAAATATTAAAAACTTTAAAAATATGTTTATATAAAATTATTGAAGGAACGCATTTTTGCATTTTACCTCATATGACGAGCTTGTGATTCCGCGCCCCTGTGAACTGTGGCGAATTCTGGCGTTGTACGAAGATCGATGAATCTATAAATCTACTAATATAATGTTGAGATCCGTCACTTTTTCAACCATACATTTTCTACTTACCGTACTGAGGTTTGTAAATGTTGTGAGAGCGTTTCTGACGACGTTTTAATTCCTCAGATTGCAAAATGCAGCAACAAGAAGCCCGCGACCGCGCTCAGATGCTGATGACGTCTGCGACTGCGCAGTTGCGTCTGCAGCGACTTCCTAATGAATAAAGTTACGTAACACGATCAAAACGGTGAAAATTAATAAAAAGTGACACGGTTGTCGCAAAGAACTGATAATATTGTCCATATTAAACTGATAAAAGACAAGTAGCAGAAGGCCGTTTCTTTGATTTGGCCCAAAAAAACTGAGGTTGTATAACAAAGCCTTAATTTTTACTGACTTGGTATTACTCAGTGTGTTTTGGTCACTTTTTACGCTTGTTTAGCTGGACTTAGCTGACCCGCAGCTTTGCCAGGCTGGGAGGACCAGCTTAGACCAGCTAATGCTAAACCAGCTAAAACCAACTAGCCTACCAGCTTATGCTGGTCTTTGCTGGATTTTTCAGTAGGGTTAAGTTTCCTGGACTTTTTGTGCATGATTTATCATTGCTAAAAGTCTGTCGGACAAACCTCTTAACTATTTTAATATTATAGACCCATCATATTTCATGTTGACTAAAATGGGAAGAAATGTAATTTTATGCATGAAGGAAATAAGTGTCTTTTATGTTATGTTAGATGGCCCCTGTGGCAGACGGATGGATGTCCTTGTGCTTCTGGGAACGGTTGCCATAGTGATTTCCATGACTATGATATTCGTCATTTGTAAGTAGATGAATCAGCACACAATTGTATGTGTTTTCCGTAAAGTATTTTGCAATGACCTTTTAAACTAATGCAACCAACAGCTTTAGTTACTTAAACAACTAACATCACAAAATCTGTCGAAAACTATGAAAAACTTTTGAAAATCAAGGCTTTGTTTGCTTGTTAATTTTTCTTTTAAAGACTGCAGCCAAGAAAGAAAGTTCTCCGCTCTTCACAGCTGGATGGAGAGTCTCAACTCAACCACCATTCCTGATCATCATATCACAGGTGGGACTACAAATCTTTAAGCACTAACATCAACCAAGTACTAACCTAACTACTAACCTTAGTTTTGTAAGCTATCTTTAATCTGTTCATTGTAAACTTTTTTGTCAGGTGACCTGGTTAAGAAGTTTACTGAGGTGCAGCATTCAGTGTCCAGTCTGAATTTATATTTGAACAAATCCAGTGATCCAGTGACCAATGGTTAGTATCGTTCTTATGCGCTTTTACATATCACATTAAGAAACTAGAAAAATATTACTATTACTCTAACTTTAATTAAATAAATTAATTAATTAAAATTATATATTAAAATGAAAAGGAAGAGGGAATATCCCTCATAATCTATTTAAGTAACTGAAATTGTTTTGCTTTGCTCAAGTTAAATGCATCTAAATAAGCTTTCCTCATCATTTTTGCCATACGCTCAATAATCTGTGTGAAAAGATTTATTTACATTGGCTAAGTACTAGCAGATGATTAGGGAAGGGGTTAGTAGAATAAGTTGACATGTAGAGTGTCTGTTAAGGGTCCATCACAATAAAGTCTCTTATAGTCAACAAAAAGTCACTAACAAAATAAAGTGTTTCCTTATTTACTATCATTTGTAAGGAATTTCTGAAAAGAGGTTGTCTGATCTTGAGATTTTCATGAGCAGTCTTGGCTTGACATTGAGTTCCCTGACATCCAAACAAGATGAAAACCTGAAAAGACTCGGTAAATGTTATCATATATTTTCCTTTTCTAATGTAATTTGTCTAATTTTATTCAACACAAACTGTTTTTTGACAAAAGTTCTTCTTTTCTTTTACAGAGCAGCGACAAGACGTCAATAACTCCGAGATGAAGAACCTGCTGCTCAGTTTAAATTCTTCATTATCAGCACTGACCTCCAAACTAAATGATGCAGGTCTGCAGATCTGAAAACCTGTTCACAAAAGTGTATTTTTAGACAATCATTACAACTGTTTAGCAATAGATGAGCTTTCTCTTGTATCTCTTATAATCTTTGTAACCTTGTTTATTCACAGTTAACAACCAGGAACAGAAGCTGGCAGAAACACAACAATTGTTGGACAGTTTAAAGACATCAGTCACAAATCAACAAAATAAACAATGTGACTGTGGTAAGACTTAATGAACACTTCAGAATCAGAGTTTTTATAAAACAGTCCTCGATTCTACTGTGGTTTGTTTATAATAAAACACACCTGTGACTGCTGCCTCATTCATGAAACTTATTCAAATATATGAGTAATTTCCATGTAAAATGGACCTTCCCAAATCCTTACCTTTATGAATGTCAGATTTGATAGTAAAATGTGTGTATTGAATTCCAGTAATTTTTAATTCTGATCCTTCACAAATTTTAGCATGCACTATACAGTTACTCCTCTGGACTCCATTCTTTGGTTTGGCTACATTATATTGCATAGTAAATTAATATGCTACATGCCTACCAATAAATAAATACATTTAACTTTTTCCACCAAAACTTTTTTTTAACCCATTATGCAAAATCCACTTTTACAAGGTGTTTGGACATAAAAATGCGTGAACACAACCACCACCCTAGAATGAAAACTATCCACTCGTCATTTTTTAATCCCCATTCAACCAAAGCAGTCTCATTAGGCATGCTGTTTTGATTTTCTTGTTACTGTGATGTCACACTGATAAAGCCCCACCCACAGCCACTGACTGACAGTCCTGCAATAACATACTTTCTGCCCTCAGCAAGTTGTATGCTGTCCACCATATCTCAATAGTAAGATACTATGAATCAGATCTATTTTTAACCAAAAGTGCTCACTGTCTGTTGGTAAGGGAGTGAGGAGCTGTAGCTCATTTGCATATAAAGATACACACATGAAAACAGCGCTTTTTTTGCTCCTTTTTGGACATGTTATATAATAAATGATCTTTGGGGTATTTTCAGCTGAAACTTAAATTCTGGGCACACCTGAGACTTATATTACGTCTTATAAAAAGGCCATAGATGCACTTTAAGCAAGCAAAAAATGTATACATGGTACTCTGAAAATGACCAGTATGGTGGCGCTTAAGAGCACTTTGGAAGCACTGCGCATCTGTAATGTTACCAGTATCTTATTTTGAAGAATTTTACTGAATATAAAAAAGCAGAACCCATTAATATGACTGAAGGGGTTGCATTGACTCCACTTTGCGTCGTGCCTAAAAACGCCCTTAAGCGTTATTTATTCACAATATACTTTCACGATTAACTTGTTTGGAAATGTTAGGAGCTAATAATTATGAATCCTCCATTGGGTCACATTCACATCTTTGGATTTTTATGTCTTCCTGGAGACACGCATACTACACAATACATAATAACAACAACAACAACAATAATGTTGCTTATATCGTGTTTATTTCTTTTTGTTTTCTGTTGAAGACTCGCTGTCAAGCTCACTGAGAGATGTTCAGAGTTCAATGTCCAATCTGACTTCATCTATCGTGTCTCTTTCATCTAAACAACAGATCACTGGTGAGTACAGTAATGATTTTCTCTAATGTAAGTCGTGACAGATCTCCTAACATTGATCCCAAACATTTCTTATGCGTATAAGCACGTGTTTAAAAACAACAACTAAATCTATTACTTAAATAATACACCAGCTATTGTACATTTGACAAGGTTAAATCAGTTTTATCTAATAAATCAGTTTTTTTTTTTCAGAAGAGAGACTCATAAGCAGTCTAAATGAACTTAAAGCCCAGATTAACAACAAATCATCATCAGGTATGTGTCTTGTCTTGGGCGGATAATCACACTGAAATATATCTTTATTCGTTTAAAAAATGTTCTTTGCTTTCTTTGCTAAATAATATCACAATATAGTTTAAACCCTGGTTTATTATTAGGCTCATGGACAAGAATAAAAACAACAAGATATCTCCTCTTAAGTCTCTCTCTCTCTCTTTTTCTCTCTCTTTCTCTCTCTGCAGATAAACCGGTATCTAACTGTAAATCTGGCTGGATCCTGTACGGTAACAGTTGTTTTCTGTTCTCCCGTGATGCACTGAACTGGACGAATGCGCGAGATTACTGTAAAGAACAGGGAGCTTTGCTGCTGAAATTTGACGGGAGCGACAGCGAATTGGTAAAAAACACACACACACACACACACACACACACACACACACACACACATTTTGGATTTAATGTGTGTTTCTCTCTCTCACTCTCGTCATTTTTATTTCTCTATAGACATTTGTGAGACAATTGATATTGACCATGTCAAGCTATTACTGGATTGGTCTAACAGATCAAACCACAGGGCAGTGGAGATGGTCCGACGACACTCCTTACACCATGGATAAAAAGTAAACTGAAGTCACCATTATTTTAAATGAAAGAAATTGTTTAACTGACAAACTTCTGCATGAAGGTTGATGACATAATCCCACAGAGAAATCCATCACATGAAAATGTTTTGTTGGTCTGTTTGCAGACAATGGGTTGAAGGACAGCCGGATGACTGGAAATTACATGGACTGGGAGAGGAGGGAGAAGATTGTGCCTCTATAAAGACTAATGGGCTGTTAAATGATGCTCACTGCTCCGTTAAATATAAGTTTGTTTGCAAAGTGGAAAACTGAACCTGAAAGTAACAGAGAAAGATGATCTGACATGTAATCTCATTCGTTCTGTTCTGTTGCGTTTTGTGCTATGTAAGAAGAGTAAAGTAAGCTTTCATTCTCAGTACAGAAACAAAATCAACATACCTTTTTTGAAACAAAATAATTGAAATATATATATTGAATTGAAATAAATAATACATAAATAATTAAAATAATTTTACAGGAAATTGTTTGCTTCTTTATTTTCAATTATTACACAAACCAATGAATAAAACAGGTATGGAAATCCGTAGACATAGACATTCCCACAACCACCTGACCCTAAACACTTTTAATATAATGTAAATCCCCCTCAACCCCCTTCCCCTCTCACTTTTTGGACATTTGTGTTCACATAGAGGTCTATATCAATTTAAATTAATTTTTACTTTATTTAAATTACATTTATTTAAAACAATATGATCTTCTGACAATTCCCCATTCTCCAGCCATGGAGAGACCTTTGGATAAGAAGATGCTCAAAGTATAAAAATGGCAAATGGAACATCTCTCTATCTCTCTCTCTCTCTCTCTCTCTCTCTCACACACACACACACACACACAAACACAAACACACAGACACACACACACACACACACACACACACACACACACACACACACACACACACACACACACACACACACACACACACACACACACACACACACACACACACACACACACACACAAACACAAACACACAGACACACACACACACACACACACACACACACACACACACACACACACACACACACACACACACACACACACACACACACACACACACACACACACACACACACACACACACACACACACACACAAGGGAAAGCAGAGCAGAATAGAAAAGACCATTTTAAGTTTAATATTTTCCTTTAATTTCCTTGTAAATAGAGTGAGAAAAATTTATAAAGACAAAGTTGTGTGTGTGACAACAGTATGCAATTTTTTTATAATGATGTTGCATTGTGAGTATAAAATATATTAAGTTTACAGGCTATTATTGCCTATATGTTGTGTATGCTGTGTTATGGAGTGTACTTGTGCTTTTGCTCTTTTTCTTTTTGCTTCCAATACATATTTGATTTGGGTGTCATTTGTGTAATGTATTGGTCAACAATTTAAGAATAACTGTTTAAAGCGGTTAACCGTAACCTGGTTATGATGACTCTGAAGGAATAATATTGAAGATATAATATAATAATCAGTTTTCCTAAGTATTTTAATATTAACACTGTACCTTTAACTCTGAAGAGATTTATCTTCTTGATATTAAAGGGATAGTTCACCCAAAAATGAAAATTCTGTTACTATTTACTCACTCCCATGCTGCTCCAAACCTGTATAAATGTCTTTGTTCTGATGCATGAAGGAAGATATTTTGAGGAATGTTTGTAACCAAACTAATCATGGGTCCCATTTACTTCCATAGTAGGAAAAAAATAATATGGAGGTGAATGGGCCTCATGAACGGTTTGGTTGCAGGCATTCCTCAGGGTGTCGTCCTTCGTGCATCAGAACAAATACATTTGTGCAGGCTTGTAACAGCATGAGAGAGATATAATATCCTCATGGTCAAAATTAAATTGCTGGATGGTTCTCTTAATTTTTTTATATCCCCTTATGAAATCTTGTTTAGAAAAACTGTTTCGGTTCGCTTTTAATGGAAATTACTTTCCCTTCCCTAGCTATGTTTATTTTCAACATAGACAACCCAAGTTGTCATACTGTATTAAATGGGTTATTAATGTAATTATTATGATTATAATTACAGGTGCATTTGGTGTCTATAGTCAATATTTTTCTGCTCCTTTCAAATGTTTATATTTTTATTATTTTAATAAATTTATATTTCTTGTCATGTTTGTTTGTTTGTATTATTTTTATTAATAATAGCATTTCTCCGGTGCTGGCCTCTCTGCATTGGCTGCTCGTGGAATTTAGAGTAATATAAAGTCTTGCTAATGATTTTTAAAGGACATTTACATGCATATCATTGCAGCAATAATATTAATCATTAAAATGTCATTCATAATACTAAAACAGTGACAAAGACCTTGCATTAGCTAAATATACACTTTTATTTAACTACAGTTATGAATGTTTATTTTAAATCTTGGAATAGCTGAGCCTGTGAAGGATCAATCAATCTATGGTTTCAAGGAAAATGAAGGACGCATTTGGAGGCTGCATGTGAAGTCTTTGAATGAATTGAGCCTTCATTGCGGTGATGTCATTGACCTCCAAATACAGCTTTTGAAAGATGCAGCCCCTGAATTAGGATGCCCCTTATGAATGGCTTTTGAATTGTGCTGCTGTTGTTGTGTATTTATTATATTGTTACAATAATAGTATCAGTAACACTACAGCAACAATAGCAACATAAAGGTATGAGTAATGCAAGTTTTTGTTGACAAATTAATGCCAAATAGGACAAATGAAAATTAAAATATCTTGATACTTTTCTAAATACTGAAATATGCTGTTTAACGATATGATTCAGATTATCTGATTCTCATTATTGTGAATCTGAAAACAGTAAAAAGGTTGTGGTTGGGATAAAAAACAGGATGCAGGGGTGGGAGGGGGGTTCAATGAGGATAATTTGAGAACAGGTGTCCAGTACCCAAAATAGGTTGAGAATTTTAAAGACAGTAAGTTTACCTCCCAATCATTTTGAATAAGTTATGGAATGACCCAAATAGTGATCAATAATGGTTGTGATCTGTCATTTATTTACACTTAATAAAATAAAACACCTAAGGTCTGTGTGGAGAATAACATAATAGCAACTGCATATGTAAACATTGTTGCTAGAGATATGTGACACGTTTTTCTTTTATTAATAATAATAATAATAATAATGTTTTATTTTTTATAGAGCCTTTCACTAACCCAAGGACGCTTTACATGAAGTTGGTATACAGACATGAATGCATATGAGCATTATTTTTAGTCTTTCCATGGAACCTAGTCTCTACAACATTAAAAGTTTATTGTGCAAAAACATTCTTGAGAATTAGGAACTGAAAGTTATGTGTTATGCTTTTTACAGAAGTATAGATATAATTGTAAGATAATTTCCTGAATAAATATAGCACCTCCCCAAAGGATACTGCATGGGGGCAAAGTGAGTGCTCGGGAAAGCAACTCTCTACGATTCACAGTGGACTTCCCACTGAGAAACATTTGGGTTTCAAAGACACACCTTTAGGGTGTCATATATTTGTATTCTTATTGTCTCAAAGCAAACTGTATATGAAATGCTACATGCACAAAGAATCTAAAATCTGTATCTTATTTGTTTTTCATTGAAATATCTCATTGCAAGTGGTTACAATGGTCTCACCCATATAACAACAGAATACAATGTTAAAGTATATGTGAAACTTCATTCAATGTTAATAGACACCTCCCATTCCAAGCATAAACCAATCACCCACTGTATACAGATTAAGGACAGCCCTTGGTTCTACAACAACCAATCAGTACCAAATTCCTATATGCTTTGTTCTCTGGTTATTTAAGGAGATGTGTAGAAGATTTAGGCGGGACTTTCAATATCTAGAAATGCACCCCCATGATGCTGTATCTTTGATACAGCATCATGTTTCTTTTTATTTTATTTTGAGGAATCTGTAACCAGATCTTCATCTCCTTACCAGGTATGCAATGGTTTTTCGTTGTATTGTTTTGTAGTTGAATTGGATCTATTAATTGGCTTTGAATTATGTTTTTCCTACCTGGTTAATAAATTGTTATGTTTGGATTTATTCTGTGGCTACGAAACGAAAGTTATTGACATGATTAGTAAATTACGATGTATCCTTGTTTCCGCAACGTCTGAAAATCAGGCTAGTTTTTTACGGACTAAAATCCCAGATTAGATGGCATAGTAGTACATCAGCGGAGGATTTTAGAGATCCGACTAGCACTTGGCGCTAGTTTAAGTTAAATTAGATGCGTGGAGGCTAATTTCCGGTTTAGAGTAACAAGTAAATGTTGTCTGACCACTCTAAATCAGATGAGCCTCAGCCTCTGGTTATTTCAATATTAATCTATCTAAGTTGAATATTAAATTATGTCACGATTATACAAAGCTATCATTGGAGAAGACGGTCAGTTTGTTTTATGATAGTGGTCGTGAGCCTCTGGTTAGAAATAAATATTGTAATAATTAAGTTGCACCTCTATGGGGACTAAATAAAGTATGTTCAGAGATGAGCACGTATGAAAGGCGGCCTTCTGAACATATGGTCAAACCTCTAGCAGCGACCAAGCCTGATTCGGTTGTGATCGTGGGCCCGCATGATTATTAAATATTAATAAACGGCCGGTGCGTGAGTCCAAAGCGACATGAGTAGCCGAATGAACGGATGCAATAACAAGTAGGGCTAAACAAGTATAACCAAACATCCACCCAAATTCTGTAACTGTTAAAAGTAATTATCAATCCAATTAATATTAACATTATCTTGGAGTCAGATAATAATACAAAATTGCATAAATGCCAAAAACGTCACTTGCAAGCGCCGGAAAAGACTGAACGCGCTATTACCCTTCGTTTGGATTCCGTCGTTGGGCCAAACGGATGGATGGGGCCATATTTTTGCTCCTTACATAATAATAAAGCTATCCAGAGACCTAAGTGTGACCTAGGGTCCGTCAATATTTAAGAGAGGTGCTGCTGTGGATCATCACTAGAAACAGTAAAAACATTTGTTTGATGCAATGATGCATTTTAATAAAAATGAAGGTTCTGAGGAAATCTTGAAAACAGAGATGGATTATGAACTGTCAAGACCTCAGAAAGGTATATTTATTTATTGTTTATTTAATTAAAAAAACGAAATACTAACTACTTCCATAATAATTCCAATAAAATAATATTTGACTTTTATAAACTGGTCCTGTCATTTTTGTTTTGTCAATGAATATATTACAAAAAAATATTACAGAAATAAATGCTCTACATTTTTGCACACATCATGTCATTTCTGTTCTTAAAGGGACACTTCACCCATTTGCATAAAGCTTTGTATAGTTAGAACCCCAGACATGTTTTTGAATGGTCGTGCATAATTTTCTCAGTTGCCGCTGAGACAGGATAAATACAGATTTCAGTGTTGCACTTCCTTCTTTCAATGATGTAAAAATCATCATTTTGCATCATTGAAAGAAGGAAGTCCAATATCTTTGTTGAGGGTGTGAGACTACAAACACCCCTTTTCTCGGTCAAATAGGCACCAAATTCTAAATGTATGCTAAATTTCACCTACAAATATAACACACTTTCAATAAAGATTAATGTTTCTACGGGTGAAATGCTCCTTTAAGACTATAGATTAATTAAATTTTGCAATTGCAATTAATTTGTCAATCTTTAGAAATTTTTTGTCGTTTTACTTTATATGCTGATGATAAAATGCAAGATAAAATATAATTTTATGCATAAACTAAATAAACATTTCTCACGATGCTCTGCTATTGTTTAGATACTGTACAGTAGTCCATGTAGCAGGCGGACCAGTATCCTTGTGCTTCTGGGAACGGTTGCCATGTTGATTTCCATGATCATATTATTTGTCATTTGTAAGTGGATCACACAATATATCTGCGTATTAAAAAAAATATTGGAGTGAGTTTAAAAATCAGTTCAACTTAAAACTTGTAGTGCAACATGTAGTACAAATATTGAAGCACTAACAAATTGTAAATTTTCTTGTCAGGTGGTGATCTGGTTAAGAGGTTTACTAAGGTGCAGCATTCAGTGTCCAGTCTGAACTTATATTTGAACAAATCAAGTGATCCAGTGACCAATGGTTAGTATCTTTATATCTTTCTTTTCTGACTGATTGTTCTAAAGTGTATTTAAATAAAAGATTAATTTAAAAACATTGCTTAAGAAAACAGCCATGGGACATGTACAAGGTTTTCATTATTTTTCAATAAGAACAGTAAGTGGTGTATTAAGATGCTGACGTGTTTAAGATCACGAGAAAGATATTGCAAAATGCAACTATAAAATCAAGCATTGTAGGGAGACCTGGGATGGGTTTCCCGATAACGATTGAACTTAGCACTTAAGAGCGCTTTCTACGAGCTACTTAACGAACATTCGTTGTTCATTTACGTGCGTTTCCCAAAGATGCACGTGAAACGATCGCTCGCAGCTGGGTTTTAAGTGCTACTTGAGTCGCTAACCGTTTGTCAAGTGCTGCTGAAATGTCACCAATAGAATGACTCAAATTTGTAGCAGAAGCTTGTTTAGGCTAATGATCTTTAGCCGATGTGCACTAATATTTTTTATAATATTTTTTATTATTGTTCAATGACTTTTTAAATGTTTTAAAATTGTTCATAATGAAATATTCTTTTCCGTACTTAGTTAGGACTTGTCCCACTCCAAAATGCTTTCTGCATTTTATATTATAGTTTAGATTAACATTATTATTTGTTGTTTATTATCTATGTTTATTTATTTTTATGGAGTATTGCATTGTATCGTAAATATTTATTTGGTTTCTTTAATCAGATGCCAACCCTTCAAAAAAATTTTTTTTTACTGTAGCCAGATGAATTATAGCAGCTAGGAGGTTGCTCAGGTTGCAGCAACAGTACAATTTATCCAGTTGAAAGTTGTTCTATCACTCAAATAATTTTAGAGACATTATTTAAAGGTAAAAAAACTACATAGTGTTGCTTTAAAACATTACATTATCGTCATTGCAGGAGTGTAATTTGCTGGTTGTCCTGCAGGTGACCTTGTAACACTGTTGTCTTACGATGCACTTAAGAATTAACGATTACTCCAGACCACTCGTAGATCTACGATGATTTTTAAGGGCAACTTAAAGGCGCAAAAGAGGATGTTTTTCGCCGACTGAGAATCCAAAAACGGTAACGGAGTTTTTTAAATGAGCGCATGTGTAAGAACAGCATCCCTCCTTCACAGCTCATTTCTAGGGAACGCCTTCCAAAACTCGTGCACGAATATTTGAACACGAGTGTTTGTTTACCACCGGCATATGCTGTGTCGCGTCAGTGAATTCATTATGTGAAATGATATGATAATAAACACATAAGACGTAACGTTAGATCAGTCAACGCTACCTACTCCCATTTCAACTAGTATGTAGCAGACGGGTCACTGCATTACAACTACAGTACAAGAACAACGTCGATATACCTGAATAAAAGTACAACAATAATTATTCCACAAAGAAAGAATAATCACTGTTACCTGTCGAGAACATTTTTTGTGAACTGCGCGTCTGTCTTGACACTCTCTGTTCCATCATTGCTCTCCAGCGTTGAAATGTTTCTCCATTAACGACTCTGGTTAGATTAAATTACGTTCTTCTGACAATTTTCTCCTATTCCCAGCGGCTTTAAAAAAGTCTTTCTTTTGCGTCCTTCTTTGGGTTTTTTCTCTTCCATGGTGCAAATTCGAGGAGGGAAGCAGGATCGACAATGAAAACAAACCGAAACTTAAGACGGAGTTTCATGCGCTATGCGCATGCGTCGCCTGTGTAAAGTTACTGGAGCGCGCACGTCTCTCACAAGGAACGTAATGGCAGTGATTGAAAAGCCAGAGGGCCAATGATGATTGCGATGACCGCATGAGCAATTGGCTGATGTTTTTAAGGCCTTATCTTGTGCACAGATGACGTATATTAATATTATTACTTTCAGTGCACCTAATAAATATAATAAATATCATTTAGTAAAGACAGTTTCAAGTAATATTGCAAAAATGTATAAAACAAACATCCTCTTTTGCACCTTTAAGCTACGAAGCTTTTGGGAAATGGCCCGTAATTCTAAGATGATTCGTACGATCGTTTTTACGATCTACTTTGCCTTACGATGCTTTTGGGAAACCCGGCCCTGGTCAAGATGGCTGCAGACATAATTTCATACAAAAACAAAAACAAAACAATCCAACAAATCAAATAGGCCATAGGTTTCTTAACAATGCAATACGCTGTATGAAACGTTTTATTAATAGTAAACCTAATCTGTATTTTTAAGGAAGTCCAGAAAAGAGGTTGTCTGATATTGAAAGGTTGATGAACAATCTTGAATCATCATTAAGTTCACTCACATCCAAACAAGATGAAGATCTGAGAAGACTCAGTAAGACTTTACTCTTTTACTTTTTAATTCTCAAACTCCTTAAAAATAAGGCATAAATGTGCTAGTACACTGTAAAATTTAACCACAACCCATAGGTTTATTTATTAATCAACAATCGGCCGATACTGATTATAGGACGATTTATTGGTTAAAAGACCCAATCTTTTTAGTGTGTAATAACTAATTGTTTATGAGAAGTTCACAGGGGGGCTCAGAAAGCCAAATCCTCTATTGGCCTCTGAAGACTTATTGAAGACATTTGCACACTATTATATAAAAATGCAAATCCCAATAATATACACAACATCATTTTTAAAAGACACGTTATTGCCTTCATGATTAAAAGTTCATTTATCTGACAAAAGCTGTTTATATGAAAAGAGTCGACTGTCAGATACAAACATGTTCAAAAACAATAATAGTGACTTTAAAATTTGTTAGTAGTTTGTAAAGAGCTAATTTATTTTTGATTTCAGAAGAGAGACTCATAAGCAGTCTGAATGAACTGAAAGCCCAGATTAACACCAAATCATCATCAGGTATGTGTCAGGCTGGGGTGCAAATTCAAACAGAAACATTTGTATATTAGTTTGAAAATCAACATTTTGTTTAAATAATATCACAATACAGTCTAAACCCTTTGTTATTTTTTAAGCTCATGATATATGCTGATACACTGAAAAAATTGATTCATTGAATTTAATAAAAAATTTTAGGGGTGAGTGGTTGCAATCAATTTATTTAAGCTACATTTAAACAAACGTTTTATATTTTAATTTACGTTACTAATCTTTTTTGTTTAAATGTAGCTTAAATAAATTGATTGCAACCACTTACCTTAAAAAAATTTATTAAATTCAATGAATCATTTTTTTCAGTGTAAGGCTAAACAGCAAGTTATCACCTTTGTTGTGCTTTTTATCCCAACCGCTTCCCTTTATTTCAAAATGTTACATTTTTAATACATTTTATATGTAATTTTTTCCTATTGGATCGCCCAAGTCTGCACAGCGACAACCAACCGTTTCCTTTAACTTTTAATTTTAATTATTAAAACTTTTAATTCACATACATTTTTTATAATATACTTTATATATATATCTTTTAGACTAGAGCAGGGGTGCCCAAACTTTTTCCTACCAAGGGTGAAAAATCAAACCTGACTGAGGGCCGTGGGACGAATACTAATGATGCTGTGTTAAAGTTGCCCTGATTCTCCTCATTCATAATTTTCTAATATTTAAAAAATAAATAATCAAACATTGTTTATGCATAACTATTGCAGTTTTATTTTCAAAGGTAACTGTTGTAAAAAAAAAAAATCATTTTGCCAATCATTTCTTTATTTATTTTTGTCTGTGTGCCACTGCCTTGACCCCTCCATTATTAGCCTGTCATACCTGAGTTCGTTGAGTTTTGTGACGCATGCTGTACACCTTCAAGTATGCATGTACATTAAAAAAATTATTCATTTTAATTCCTTGCATTACATTTTTATTTCACAAAAATGTTAATTAGAAATATGAACATCTGCGTCAATGATGTTCATCCTTTTCCTTATCTTACTTGGCATGACGGGTCATTGCATAGTTTGGGCACCTCTGTTCAGTGTGTCTCTCTTTCAAGGGTTTTTGTCTCTCAAGAACCCACAGAGGTTTTTCTCCTAGGAGTTTTTTCAACCCATACAATTTAATTGAATTATTTCTTACAGCATATTTGTATGTATTTTCTCTTTCTCTGCAGACAAACCTGTATCTAACTGTAAATCTGGCTGGATCCCGTATGATAGCAGCTGTTATCTGTTGGCCCTTTTTGCACTGAACTGGACGAATGCGAGAGATTATTGTAAAGAACAGGGAGCATCACTGCTGAAAATTGACGGGAGCGACGGCGAATGGGTAAGAAAAACACACTTTACTGTTTTAATGTGGGTTTTTTTCTTACCCTTTTTTTTCTCTAGGCATTTGTGAGACAATTGGTCATGTCAAGCTATTACTGGATTGGTCTAACAGATCAGACCACAGGGCAGTGGAGATGGTCCGATGACACTCCTTACACCATGGATAAAAAGTAAACTGAAGTCACCAATATTTTAAATTAAAGAAATTATTTAACTGACAAACTTCTGCATGAAGATTGAGAAATCCATCATGAAACATATTTGTTGGTCTGTTTGCAGACACTGGGATGAAGGACAGCCGGATGACTGGAAAGAACACGGACTGGGAGAGGAGGGAGAAGATTGTGCTGCTATAAAGCCTAATGGGCTGTTAAATGATGCTCACTGCTCTGAAAGCGTTCATTTTATTTGCAAAGTGAAAATCTAAACCTAAAGGAATGACATATAATCTCATTCCTTCTGCTCTGTTCTGTTTCCTGCTATGTAAGAGTGGCCTAAATTAAGTTTTGTTCACGTACAGGTTTAACAATATGATCTTCCATGACAATCAGTGATGTAGTGCACATCTGTGAGTCCCCCGCAAAGCACGATATGGGGCCCCTCCCATTACATAATTCATTTAACGGTATAAATACCTATTTATATTTTTATTAATGCATTTAATGTCATTATTATTAACATTATACAGGTCAAATAATGTATTTGTTATAACGTTTAGCATTTCTTATAAGCTTCATGTTATATTTTATTTAAAAGAGCAATAAATGTTTGGTGATGTCTTTGTTAAAACCCTTGTCTATACTGTAGCATCGCTACAAAGTGTATAAAAAAAATGTAACAAGCAAAGGAGAAAAAAAATGAGAAAATACATTTCAAAAATGCAATGCGCATATAATGGTTACAGCCCAAATAAAAGAAAAATTCAGTCTCTGTCTGTCTGAGACTAATAGGGATTATTTTTGAAGATTAATTTAGAAGGAAATTACAGACATGTTTATGGCCTAATATACTATAGCCTGAAACTTTGTTTTTTTAATTACCTTTCTCAGCCAATAACACAAAGTATATATGCTACATCTTGAGAACTTTCTATAAATATAATTTGACAACTAAATCTTTTTTTGTCCAGGGCACTTTGTCACTTCATTCAGTCCACAGAATCTGCGTTTCAGTTGTCCTGTGCATGTATGAATTGTTGGACAGAAAATGAAAACCCTAAAATTCTTGGGATTTTTCAGACTTTAATCATATAGTTCATCATTAAAGGCGGGGTGCATGATCTTTGAAAGCCTAGTCTAGAAGTATTCAGATTTAGAGGTTGTTATACTGTATGTTAATAGGACTCAAAACGAGGTGATATGAGTGCGTGTTATATCTGTTTTATTCATATTGAAAGATAGAGGGCATCCTCGCACTGTACAGTAGGCCTAATGCTTTTCCAGACAACTTCCCTAATGAAAAAAAAACAGTATAGACCAGCATCATTCCCATGCTGGTTCGGTGCTAGTTTAGTTGGCATGCTGTATTGTATTTATGCATGGGCCGGTTACCGGTTTCAAAGTACACCGAGGTTTCAAAACCACTAAAACTGTCTGTGATACCGTTTCCAAGGTGTGAGGTATAGACAGTTTCATTGGAAGCACATGATACACATCTGGATCCGATTTTTTAATGGTCTGACTAGTTGCTAAACTGATCTCTTGAACAAATGCCTCGTCGAAAATAACAAATGTTTTGGTTTCCTAGGTAATCTATGTGGGGTTTTTTTTGCTTGTTATATAAATAAACTACGTTTAAAGAACTTTGTTGTTATTTATTCTTAGCAGAGTTTACCAGAAGTTACGTGCAGCCGTTTGTTTATCTTGTTACTGCTAAAACGGTCTATACACAAAATTAATTAAATCATCATGGGGCGGTTTTCTGGACAGGGATTAGACTAGTCCTAGACTAAAATAAATGTAAGAGCTGTCCAAACTGAAAACAACTTGCACTGACATATCTTAAAATACAGGAGTGCCCTTTGTTTTGCCTCAATATGCACACACGTAATGTTTTTAGTAAGGCATGTTTGTTAAAACTAGTTATATTTCCTAATTAAACTAAAGCCTAGTCCTGTCTTAAAATAATCCCTGTCCAGGAAACCACCCCTATGTCATGTAATCCATTTGAAAAAATAATTATAATTCAAAGGCTTTATTTTAACCTGGCATACCTGCTTTATTTTGTGTAAAGGGGACATATCATGAAAATCTGACTTTTTCCATGTTTAAGTTGGGTCCCCAGTGCTTAGAAAATGTGAAAAAGATCAACCCAGTAACTTAGTTTTAGTAAACCATGCTCCACAAGCATGTGAAAAAATAGGTCATTGAAATTTGGCTTCCTTGTGATGTCAGAAGGGGATAATACTGCCCCTTAATCTGCACTATCCAATCACGGCACTAACATATAGTGCAGAGATAAGCTCATTTGTATTGTAAAAAATATTGTAAAAACTACAATTTTAAGTAAGGGATAATGTAGAGGCAGCCGGTAGTTATTGGGAAATAAGCCCCGACAGTGTGATCAGGACCCGACGCGAAGCGGAGGGTCTTGTATCACACTGAAGGGGCTTATTTCCCAATAACTACCGGCTGCCTCTACATTATCCCGCTTATTACACGGCTACTTGCGACATAAGAAAAAAAACTGGACATGAATATGAATTTTAAACATTTTATTGGCATATTTGTTTTAAATTAACATTTTTATCCTTCCGCGAAACTTTGCACAGATGCATAAAATGATCGTAATACCTTATTAAGATCCGCTGCTTCATACTTGTCTGTCTCCATTTTTTCTCTTTTAGCCAGTCTTTGAGAAGTTTTAATGCCCATTCTGTATTTTTGTGTGTGTTGGCTTCGAAGCTGTCATGCTCTATTTTGTCAAGTTCAGTCTCAGTAAGCTGTCTGTGTCTAGTGGTGGTTGTCCAGTGTTTGTCACAAGATGGCGCCAAACAGACAGTAATCTTTATTGGCGCGGAGCGATTTCACTCGTGCAAGTAGTCCGGCTATGCGTTATTAATTTGGAGCGGTTATTATTTGAAAAGAACGAACCTGCAAATGTCTCAACTGACCAATCAGAATCAAGCATTCCAGAGAGCCGTGTAATAACATGTTATAATAAATGATCTATATGGTATTTTGAGCTAAAACTTCACATATAAGCTTTGGGGACACCAACGATTTATTTTACATCTTAAAAAAGTCTTGTGAAATGTCCCCTTTAAAATAAAATGTATTGTGTCTAGTTGAAAAATTGTTGTTTGTAATACGCAGATATTTGAAAATAAAAAAATTAAGTGTGGCAATACAGCAACACTGTGAAACCGTGTTATTTTTGCTGTTATTTTGTATACATAAAAATTTAAATGACTGCAAAATTATTATTGATATTAATCATATTTCAAAAACACTCGATTATCTGGATAATCATGCATCTTAATCCGTAATAATGGTGTCTATTCAATACAATTCAATTCAATTTTATTTATATAGCGCTTTTCACAATTGTTAATTATTGCAAAGCAGCTTTACATGAGCAAAGGAGAACGCAGAAAATCAATAGATAATGTAAGAGCTGAATGGTGGTGCCAAACCCTGACAAAAGGTATTTCCTGAAGCCAGCAACAAATGGCTGAATCCACAGGAAACCGCTTCCTAATTCCTTGTTGAATTATCATCTGAAACCCTCCACAAAGAATTCACATCTACCCCCCAAGACAGTTACCCCATGGTGTGGGACAGAGTCACACCCGACCACACTTTCTTGTCCCCCTCTCCTCATGTTTTATAAAAGCAATACATTCTACATGTACAAAGAATGTGAAACTGGTTTTGTTTGGTGTTATATGAAGTGTTTTAATGCAAGTGGTACATTTGGGTTTATTAATATGACAACAGGATTCAATGTTAATCTGTGACAATAAATAAGTAAACTTTACCTAATGTTGGGAGACAACTCCTAACTTAGACATGTTGACCAATCACCCACTGCATGTATATTAGGCTACACCCCTGATTTTACAACAACCAATCAGTACCAAATTCCTATATGCTTTGTTCTTTGGTTATTTAAGGAGATGTGTAGAAGATTTAGACGGGACTTTCAATATCTAGAAATGCACCCCATGATGCTGTATCTTTGATATAGCATCATGTATTTTTATTTTATTTTGAGGAATCTGTAACCAGATCTTCATCTCCTTACCAGGTATGCAATGGTTTTTCGTTTGTTTTGTATTTGAATTGGAATGTAAATTGGCTTCTGAATTATGTTTTTCCTTACCTGGTTAATAAATTGTTATGTTTGGATTTATTCTGTGGCTACGAAAGTTATTGACATGATTAGTAAATTACGATGTATCCTTGTTTCCGCAACGTCTGAAAATCAGGCTAGTACCGGAACAAAATCCCAGACTAGATGGCATAGTAGTACATCAGCGGAGGATTTTGGAGATCCGACTAGCACTTGGCGCTAGTTTAAGTTAAATTAGATGCGTGGAGGCTAATTTCCTGTTTAGAGTAACAAGTAAATGTTGTCTGACCACTCTAAATCAGATGAGCCTCAGCCTCTGGTTATTTCAATATTAATCTATCTAAGTTGCATATTAAATTATGGCACGACTATACAAAGCTATCGTTGGAGAAGACGGTCAGTTTGTTTTATGATAGTGGTCGTGAGCCTCTGGTTAGAAATAAATATTGTAATAATTAAGTTGCACCTCTATGGGGACTAAATAAAGTATGTTCAGAGATGAGCACGCATAAAAGGCGGCCTTCTGAACATATGGTCAAACCTCTAGCAGCGACCAAGCCTGATTCGGTTGTGATCGTGGGCCCGCATGATTATTAAATATTAATAAACGGCCGGTGCGTGAGTCCAAAGCGACATGAGTAGCCGAATGAACGGATGCAATAACAAGTAGGGCTAAACAAGAATAACCAAACATCCACCCAAATTCTGTAACTGTTAAAAGTAATCATCAATCCAATTAATATTAACATTATCTTGGAGTCAGATAATAATACAAAATTGCATAAATGCCAAAACGTCACTTGCAAGCGCCGGAAAAGACTGAACGCGCTATTACCCTTCGTTTGGATTCCGTCGTTGGGCCAAACGGATGGATGGGGCCACATTTTGCCCCTTACAATAATAAGAAGTAGAATATAGTGGCTAAGGTTAAACCATACAAGCAAGCGTATTAATAATGTAACGTATACAGTAAAGTGCTAAATTAAGCCAAAGTTGGCTGACTCTCCCTGGGACGAAAAAAACCCCTAGGAGAAAACCCGGTGGGAAAAACTTCTAGAAGGACAAAAACCCTTGGGAGAAATGAATATATTCATATATGTAGAAACGGTAGGGATAGGAAGCGGGTAAGCGGATTAAACTGGTTCAGCCGGTGGTCGTTGGTCGCGCATCAGCAAGGCATCACGTTGAAATTAAAGGCATCATGTCTAGATTAAAGACTCACACTTTTACTCAACTCAACCTGGGAGTTTACAACTAAATGAGTTCACATGTCTACATATGCTGGTAAGTTTTCTTCTTTCCTTCTCTATCTTTTATGTTCATGTTTTTACACATTAAAATCAATTTTAAGCCCGTAAGCCTAATAATTTACAGCCGAGAATCTGAGATTTTACTGTGTAATCATTCGGGAATCACCATAAGTTGATTCAGTATCTCTTCCACACCTCCCAGCTAATCATTACAGCAGCTAAACAATCATTACACAACTAACATGACTTGCTTTCTCACCACTCAATGTCTCTAAAGACAAAAAGGTTTTTGGGAAAGCATGGATGAAAAGCAGGATCCGGACAGACCCACATGGAGCCGACAGATTGAGTTTACTTTGGCTGGGATTGGATGTGCTGTGGGATTAGGGAATGTCTGGAGATTTCCGTACCTGTGCTACAGGAGTGGTGGAGGTAAAACGAATGCTTTGTTTAATTACCTCTCATGGTACATAAAATATTATAACAATATATTTTTAGCATATAAACGGTATAAAAAGTATTTTGCGCTCTTTGGGGATATATAAAAGAGCTCCCTAATGTGCACATCTGATGCACATTAATATTTATTGTGGTGTCTATATATGCACACATTTCTAAAAATGTTCTCTGCTGTTGTAATAACATATGTTTTTCTTTTTTATTCATTTATTTATTTTCTTCTTTTTCCTCTCTTTTAGATTTTGTAAAGCCTGTAATCTGAATACATAACTTGTTACACAACATGTTATGTTGTGATAGTGTTAATGGTAATTTCATGTTGTGTGCAAAGTGCAAACAATACGAAAGTGTTTTGCAGTGTCATTTAAATTGATAGAAGTTGTCATGAAGAAATGTTCTTTACTAAACATTAAGTAATAAATAAAGTCTGAGATAAGAAAAGGAACATTCTGTTAGTAGTATATTGCTGCTTTATTTTGACTCATCATTATCATTCATTAATCTCGAGACATATTTCGAATTTTTGGTGTAAAAACTACTGAAGTCATGCAGATGTCGGTATGATTTCACCTTTAATACGGTAATTGTCCACACGTGAGAGATAAAGGTTTATTATCTGAACATTTGTGATCATGACATTGCTGAGTTTTTACTCATATACTGATCATTTATGAAACAATAGAGACTATTAAATCCACAAACTTTAAAGGGGACATGTCATGAAAATCTGACTTCATGTTTAAGTGTTATAATTGGGTCTTGGTTCTAATTGGTGCTTCTATCTGAAAAAAATCAACCCAGTAACTTAGTTTTGGTAAATCATTCTCTGCAAGCATGTGAAAAAAATAGCTCATTTAGATTTCACTTGTTTTGTGACGTAGGTAGCAAGTCTAATTACAATAATACTGCCCCTTAATCTGCACTATCCAACCACGTCACTGCCATTTAGTGCAGAGAGAAAAAATAATTTAAAGCAAAATTGAGTTTCAATTTCAACAAACCACCATTATGGTGATCAGTTTTTGTATTTCTTCAGCTCATTTGCATTTTAAAGGACACACCCAAAAACAGCACACCTAGTGTCAATTTTAACATGTTAAAATATATGATCTATATGGTATTTTGAGCTAAAACTTCACATACATACTCTGGGGACACCAAAGACTTATTTTACATCTTTAAAAATCCCATAATATGACCCTTTTAATGCAGTTTGGGTTTTAGAGTGATACAGTACACAATAAGACATGATATACATGAGTGTCCAAGAAGCTCATTTTATACACATACAGCTTGTACAAAGTGATATAAAAACAATGTTTCTCTAGGTTCCTCATGGTGCTGCATAAGACAACATAGAACTGACTTATACATAAATAAATGATGTTAAACAGACTAAATAAAAATGTTAACTAAGACTAGGGCTGTCATGGTTATGAAATTTGGCTGACAGTTAATTGACTAATAAATTCTGACGGTTATTACTATTTATTGCTTTGACGATTAATTGACTGTTTTGCCGCTTTGACGATTATGACGATTAATTGCCTGTTTTATTGCTTTGACGGTTATGACGAATAATTGACTGTTTTATCGCTTTGACAGTTATGACAATTAATTGACTGTTTTATTGCTTTGACGTTTATGACAATTAATTGACTGTTTTATTGCTTTGACGGTTATGACGATTAATTGACTGTTTTATCACTTTGACAGTTATGACAATTAATTGACTGTTTTATTACTTTTACGGTTTTGATGATTAATTGACTGTTTTATTGCTTTGACGGTTATGACAATTAATTGACTGTTTTATTGCTTTGACGGTTATGACAATTAATTGACTGTTTTATTGCTTTGACGATTATGATGATTAATTGACTGGGGTTTTTTTTCGCTTTGACGATTATGACGATTAATCGACTGTTTTATCACTTTGACGGTTATGACAATTAACTGACTGTTTTATTGCTTTGACGGTTATAACAATTAATTGACTGTTTTATCGCTTTGACGGTTATGACGATTAATTGACTGTTTTGCCGCTTTGACGATTTGGACAATTAATTGACTGTTTATCGCTTTACCGGTT
Organism: Misgurnus anguillicaudatus; assembly: GCF_027580225.2. Classification (NCBI taxonomy): domain Eukaryota; kingdom Metazoa; phylum Chordata; class Actinopteri; order Cypriniformes; family Cobitidae; genus Misgurnus; species Misgurnus anguillicaudatus. The sequence goes on along the minus strand of NC_073358.2, from coordinate 52,357,426 downwards.
ATGACGATTAATTGACTGTTTTATCGCTTTGACAGTTATGACAATTAATTGACTGTTTTATTGCTTTGACGGTTATGATAATGAATTGACTGTTTTATTGCTTTGACGGTTATGATAATGAATTGACTGTTTTATTGCTTTGACGGTTATGACGATTAATTGACTGTTTTATCACTTTGAAAGTTATGACAATTAATTGACTGTTTTATCACTTTGACAGTTATGACAATTAATTGACTGTTTTATCACTTTGACGGTTATGACAATTAACTGCCTGTTTTATTGCTTTGACAGTTATAACAATTAATTGACTGTTTTATCGCTTTGGCGGTTATGACGATTAATTGACTGTTTTGCCGCTTTGACGATTAATTGACTGTTTATCGCTTTACCGGTTATGACGATTAATTGACTGTTTTATCACTTTGACGGTTATGGTGATTAATTGATTGTTTTATCGCTTTAACTGTTATTGCGATTAATTGACTGTTTTATCTCTTTGACGGTTATGGTGATTAATTGATTGTTTTATCGCTTTAACTGTTATTGCGATTAATTGACTGTTTTATCTCTTTGACGGTTATTACAATTAATTGACTGTTTTATCACTTTGACGGTTATGGCGATTAATTGACTGTTTTATCGCTTTAACAGTTATGACGATTAATTGACTGTTTTATCTCTTTGACGGTTATTACAATTAATTGACTGTTTTATCACTTTGACGGTTATGGCAATTAATTGACTGTTTTATCGCTTTAACAGTTATGACGATTAATTGACTGTTTTATCGCTTTGATGATTATGGCGATTAATTGACTGTTTTATTGCTTTAATGGTTATGACGATTAATTTACTGTTTTATCACTTTGACTGTTATGGCGATTAATTGGCTGTTTTATCGCTTTGGCGGTTATGACGGTTAAGTTCAATTCAATTCAATTCAATTTTATTTATATAGCGCTTTTCACAATTTGTGATTGTTTCAAAGCAGCTTTACAATAATAGAAGCAGTGAAAAGCATAGAAAAACGACAGATAGCACAACATAATACACGATAGCAAAAGCAGCAAAATTTGCTGCGGCTATGAATCAACATTATAAGCGTGCGTATTGCTAATGTAACGTAAAGAAGAGGGTGCTAAGTTAAGCCCAAGAAGGCTGCCTCCCCGGGTTGAAAAACCCCCTAGGAGAACAAAAAACCCCAGGCTCAGCCGGGGAAGTAAAAAAAAGTCTTAGGAGGGAAAAACCCTTGGGAGATATATTTATATATACATTGAAACGATTAAGGAGATTAGGCGGAGGTAAAGTGGGTTCTGCTGGTGGTCGTTGGTCATGTATCAGCTGGGCATCACGTTGACGGTCTGCCGGTGAGTCAGAGGTGTGCCGACTTTCACATTTACCGGAACTGGGTCTGTTTGTCTCAGTGTCCTCGGAGACAAGGACGAGACATGAAGAAAGAAAAACAAAACCCAATTAGCGTAGGGGCCATTCATATGTATACACATGTACATATACACAAACATACATACATATATATATATACACACATGCACACACATGTACATATACGTATTGAAGATACAACGTCATCCCAGTGACAGACTCTGCACAGTTTGGTTTAGGGAGAACGAGAAAAATGCACGGGACGGCGAATGTTTTAGGAAATGGATGCAGTGACACCCTTTTAAGGACTGAAGTCCCGCCCCCGACTAGTGGGCTTAACACCACAAATCTATACCCAACGAGCTTTATTGAAATCCGGACGAGCAAGGGAGTAAAGTGCCTGTTTTACTGCTCTGACGATTATGACGATTAATTGCCTGTTTTATTGCTTTAACGTTATGACAATTAATTGACAGTTTTATCACTTTGACTGTTATGGCGATTAATTGACTGTTTTATCGCTTTGGCGGTTATGACGATTAATTGAATGTTGTACCGCTTTGACGATTATGACGATTAATTGCCTGTTTTATCGCTTTAACGGTTATGATGATTAATTGACTGTTTTATCGCTTTAACGGTTATGATGATTAATTGACTGTTTTATCGATTTGACGGTTATGGCAATTGATTGACTAATTGACTAATACAACCCAATGGCTGGGCTCAACGCTTTTTATCTCAACACTGGGTTGAAAATAACCCAGCATTTTTTTGACTCAGAACGAAGCACAGTAGCAGAAGAAATCTTTTTTTATGTGCAATTGTTGATTTAGTATATGTGCCTAGATTGTTGTTGTTGTGTAGTTTGAGTCAAAAGAAACTAGTAGTTCAATACATGGTTGTTATTGATGTCCTCAGGTGCGTTTCTCGTACCCTACCTGCTCATGTTGGTGGTACTGGGTATCCCGCTGTTACACATGGAGCTGACGTTGGGTCAGTATCTGAGGAGAGGTCCTGTCCAGGCCTTGGCCAAAGCCTGTCCCTTGTTCAAAGGTACTTTACCTGTCCTATGCATGCTGTCGAACATTCATATCATGTAATGCATTAATGATATATAATATTTTCCTCAGGTGTTGGCATGGCAACTGTAGCCATCTCTTTCATCATGTGCACATATTATAATATCATAATCACGTGGGCGCTGTATTATATGTTCAGCTCTTTTCGGAGCGAGCTGCTGTGGGAAAACTGTAACAACACGTGGAACACAGTCAACTGTACAGATCGCGTGACCAACAGCTCATCTGCATCCACTGCAAGTCAACAGTTCTTCAAGTACGATCTCAGCTCTCTTCTCTAGTGATTGTTTAATTTTCTTTCACCAAACACTTTGGCTAATGTGTGATTTAACTTATACAGACTAACTACTGAGCGTAGTGTCAACATTCAGTGAATAAATCACAGCTTTAAGTTGTTGCCTGTGTATCACACACAGTTTAAAGGTGTTGGAGAGAACTGGAGGTGTGGAGGAGGCGGGATATTTAAGATGGGAACTCTTTCTCCTGTTAATGTTGTCCTGGATCCTCGTCTACCTCTGCATCTTCAAAGGAGTCAAATCTACTGGGAAGGTAAACTATAAATCAGTCTATAAATCAAATTCTGTTTGATTCATTCATAAAAGTAATGCATTAAAGTTACTAAAACTGTTACTAAGAATGTGGTTGTGCATTCCTGTAAGAAAAGAAAGCTAATGATGATTACAGTTTAAAAAGTAAATCTTGTTTTGGGACCCATTTGCTTATTCTTTGTTTAAATATTTTCCAAATTACAATAGTAAACTCATCAATTATATCAGGAATGAAACTATGGGAATTATGTAAAATATAAAAATTGTGATTGTTATTTTATCAAGCAGCTTCTTAATGTCTTGTTCTGAGATGATTTGATGTTTACATCTTTTCTGGTCTCTTATGGGCTGCTATTTCTTCATTTTTTCAATACATTTTTATAAAAAAAAAATAGTGTCTAGAAGTTTACTTGTGGCGTTTTATCAAGAAACTTCTGAGATTAATTTCAAAGAATTTTGAAGGAGTTCAAATATCTGAATATTCAGTCCACTGATTTTTTTAAATACATTTTTTGTTTCTAATGAAAGAAATAAATATGTTATATTTTGTCTACACACATAATTTCAAGCAACATGATTTTCAACATACAACTTCAGATGAAAAGATTTTTTAGGTCATGGTAAAGTGATTACAAACCTTAGTGAATATTTTTGCATTGTGACATTATTTAGCAAAAGTCCCAGTAATAGCTTCATTTATGTACTTGACTGTGAGATACACTGGACATCCAAATTCATGGTTCCTAAAAGTACTTCATCAAATAGCATAATATTACCTGTGTAGATGTAATAAACCCACTGTAATGGAGCGATGTGTGTGTGTCTGTGTTAAAGGTTGTGTATTTTACTGCCCTGTTCCCGTATGTGATCCTTCTGGCTCTGTTGATCAATAACGTTCAGCTGCCGGGAGCGATGGACGGCATTCGTTTCTTCATCATACCCGAGTGGAACAAACTTCTGGATGTTCAGGTTTAGACAGTATTAAAGTATAAAGTAATACAGTGCTTTAGGTTTCAGTGATCTGTATGATGATGATGTTTCTCATGATATATCTCAGGTCTGGGTCAATGCCGCAGCTCAGATCTTTAACTCCATTGGCATCGGCTTTGGATCTCTGATGGCGATGGCCAGTTACAACTCCTACAACAACAACATTCTCAAGTAAACATATTATTCATACAGTTTTTAAAGAAACACACAGCATACAAATGCACGTTTTAATACAGAAACTGCAAAAAGAGTTTTTCCGGTAAACATCTAAGATGAATTCTCCAGTACATCTGAGCATAAACGTTACATTTTATTTGTTAGATTTATGCTGTTGAAGGTGCAGTTTCTCGTCTGTTGTTTCTCATGTTTCCTTCACATCTGTGTTATTGTAGAGACACTTTGGCCATTGCCATCACAAATTCTGCAACGAGTATTTTCGCAGGATTTGTGATTTTCTCTGCGTTTGGCTACATGTCACATCTTCAGAACGTGCCGGTCAGTGAAATCGCTGTGGACGGTGAGTTTTAAAGCCTGTCGTTTTGAATAACATCACAGAAGCTTTATTGTTCATTATACGCTGTTGTTTGTCTTTCAGGTCCTGGTCTGGTGTTTGTGGTTTACCCACAAGCCTTTGTGACGATGCCTGTCGCTCCTCTGTGGGCGGTGCTGTTTTTCTTCATGCTCCTTTGCCTCGGATTGGACAGTCAGGTATCATGACATCACTTCCTTTTATTTTGTGACTGATTAGACTGATTACAGGTATGGTTACAGGGTCTAAACAATCATCGACTGATAAAACATTCACGTGAGGACTACATAGGTAAAAGTGTAACAGATAGTTAAAGTAACTCATTTTACACTCATTAAATATGTTAGGAAATGTGTTAAAAAATGTCATGATCTTGTTTCACCCCCCCTCATGAAAAAGTTTAGGGTTTGTTACTCAATGTTTGATATTTTTTCCACCTTTAGTAATCTACTATGTAATAACACAAATAAAACTATTGGAATTATGTGGTGATGCATTTTTGAAAACATTTTTTTTCTCCAATAAATTTTTGTTTTCTAATGAAAAAAATTAACATGTTGGCCCAATTATCAGTTTATGTCCATAAAATTATTTAAAATATTTGAGCGTATCTTACATTAAAAACTTTTTACATTTTGTGCAGCATTTCAGTTTTGTGACCTTAAACCTTTTAAAAATATTTATTTTTATTTTTGAAAATGTTTAATTGGGTAATTATTTCAAAATTAAACATTAAACTAAATTAAATTATGATTCATTAACATGAGCTGTTTTATTTCCGCTGTCCTAATAAAACATTGATCATTATGGGGCAGTTTCCCAGACAGGGTTTAGATTATTCCAGGACTAGGTCATAATTATATTAGGATATTTAAGTAGTTTCCCACAAACATACCTTACAAAAAACGATACTGGTGTTCATCTTGAGAGAAAACAATGGCACTAATATATGTTAAGATATGTCAGTACAAGATGTTTTTACATTAAGGCAACTGAAACTGGGACTAGGAGATTATATTCATTGTGATATTGCTCTGTAATGAACATGATGATGAACTTGAGCTCATTTTCATGTCTGTTGTTGTGTTGTATTATTTACAATTCATTAAAGGGGCCATGGCATGAAAATCTGACTTTTTCCATGTTTAAGTGCTATAACTGGGTCACCAGTGCTTCTATCAACCTAGAAAATGTGAAAAAGATCAACCCAGTAACTTCTGCAAGCATGTGAAAAAACAGATTGTTGAAATTTGGCTCTCCTTATGATGTCATAAGGAGCTCTTATTATAATAATACCACCCCTAAATCTGCACTATCCAATCACAGCACTGCCATTTAATGCAGAGAAAAGCACAATTGAGATTTTATTGCAACAAACCACTATCAGTGTGATCAGTGTTTGAATTTCATCAGCTCATTTGCATTTTAAAGAACACACCTTTTTGCGCACACCAACAAAGTGGCAATGTTAACATACTATAATAAATTATTTATATGGTATTTTGAGCTAAAACTTCACATATGTGCTCTGGGGACAGCAACATTTTATTTGACATCTTAAAAAAGTCTTGTGCCATGGCCCCTTTAACATGAACTAACAATGAAGAATCCTTTTTTTTGGTGTTTATTCTTGGTTAACGTTAGTAAGAAAAAAATACAATACAAAAATACAATAATTGTTCATTGTGTGTCATATTACAGTTATATAAAATTAGCAAAATAATGTGTGCATTTATCTGAACAATTTGTACAAAGTGCACAACATCATGGATGTCCTGCACTGTAAAAAATCTTTGCTGAAACAAAAAAAATTTTCAGTGTGCAAAAGCGTGTAACCCAGTACCATTTTGCTCAAAAGTAATTTTTTACGTCAGTGAACATGTCAGTCCCATCAAAATGGCAAGTGTCATTGTTGGTGAAGCGTACACAAATATGTGTGTCAGTATTTTCTAATGTAAACTGTAGACTCACATTTTCTGTAAACAAATCATAAAAAATTTAAATCATAAAAATCATATTTTAAAGTACAAATAAACAATTACAAATTTAGAAAGGTTCACTGTGTAAAACATGTCAAAGTTTCTGTAACTCAAAATTCACTTTTTAGCAATTTATCAATTCAGTTCACATTTACAAAAGACTAAAAAAATGACGTGTCTTGAATGATGAACTAATTCCTAAATGTTTTGAGGCGTAAGAGTATTCAACAGGAACCGGTATAATGTAGCAAACAGCAGACAATTCATAATCATCGGCATGATTGTATCAAAGCATTGCAGTTTGTCCAAAACAATGAGAATTTGCTTTAAACTGACTTGATGATGTGCAGGTTGAACAAAGTGTTTTGAAAAAAATTTATTTCTGATCTAAGAAATGCTCTAAAGCCACTTTGATTTGAAATATTTTTCATTAAGTTTCTAAGATGATTAAATGATGTATTGTTAATTCATGCTAACTAATGTAGTAAACTAAAATGATTTGTAGTTTGCTATGGTGGAGGTGATGGTGACCAGCGTGTTAGACGGTTACAGTAAACCAGTACTGAAGTATCTCAGACGGAAGGAGTTTCTTGTTCTTGTGGTTTGCTCTGGAGCTTTTCTGCTGGGTATCCCTCATGTCATGCAGGTCAGATTTTTTATTTAACATTTTTAACAATTTGCCTTTAGTGCAAGATGCCATCATATACATTTGACAAACCAAAAAGCATCCTAACATTTTCTGTGTGAACACTTTATCTATTGGTTTATTTTCAGATTTTTTGCGAAATGTTTAGCTTTAAAAATATTCAGAGCTCTAACTTTATTTTGAAGTGTAAAGTATTTCTTTTTTTATATGAAACATGATCATCTGTAATTATGTTTATAATGAATAAGAGTTTTGATGACGCAGATAATAAAGTAGATTTTTCTCCTCAGGTTGGCATCTATGTGTTTCAGCTGATGGATCACTACACAGCTATCGTGTCCATCATGTTCTTGGCATTTTTTGAGGTGATTGGTGTCTGCTGGCTTTACGGTGAGAGATACCCAAACATCAGTGTACTCAAAATATTATTTCTGTAGTTCAACATGTAGGACACAGATGATTAATGTTTCAAGAATATCATGTGAAAATAAATGAGCTGTCACCATATCCATAAAGTCCATGCAACTTTAGTCTTTTAAAGTCATACGATAGGTTTGAGTAAAAAGAATTAAAGTTTTTTTTTCACTGGAAAACTCTGAAATCAAATACAGCTTCAGATTTAACATCAATAACATCAATAAGCAAAAGCTTGGTTTTTCATGTGAGCATTTACTGACACTAAAACATTTATATGGAAGGGAAAATATATAGGTGACTTTTATTTTGAAGCTTGACAGCATGCATTCGCTTTTATTATATGAAAAAGTATGAAACACATTATTTGCATTCAACAGAAGACATTTACATGCATTAATCCAAAGTGTGCATTCAGGTTTTTTCAGTATGTGTTATAGGGATCGAACCCATGACCTTTTCCATTGCTAATACACTGTTCGACCCATTGAGCTACAGGAACAAAGAGAGATGAATGTGTACATGAGTGTATTTCTTTAATGCTGCAAATACAGACATTTTTAAATGAGTAATTAACTTTGTGTTTTATTTGATCAGGTGTGAAGCGTCTGTCCAGTAATTTAACAGAGATGACGGGGAAAGCTCCCAATATTTTCTTCCGTGTGTGCTGGTGGATTATTTGTCCTGTTTTGATCACTGTGAGTGATGTCACACTATTTCTGATGTTATAGTACAATGCTTTTCTAATTGCTTTGCATTTACATGTATCATTACAAAGTATATATTTTGCACAATTCCATTATTGGAGCACTTATATATTATAATCTAAGGGTTAATTTCTGCAGGTTATCCTGGTGTTTTCAGTGATCCAGTTTAAACCGGCGCGTTATGAGAGTTATGAATACCCGGCGTGGGCTCAAGGGGTCGGCTGGCTCATCGCTTTGGCCTCCATCATTTGGATCCCAATCGCAGCCCTGCACACACTTTGGGTTCTGCCCGGCTCTTTAACTGAGGTCTGAAGAAACATTTTTACCAAAATAACATTTTTAGGATGTATAGCCAATTTATTCACTTTGAATAATTTCACAGGTCTTTAAATTTTCACATTTTAATTTTCAGAAACTAAAGAAGTCCATCACACCGTTTTCTCTGGATGAAATATCTGAGAGCTCAGATTACCAGCAGAAAATTGAAGTTTTGGAGGTCATCGGTTCATCTGTACCTCCTCCTGAAAAAGACTTGGTCCAGACTAACTTATGAACTTTTGATCTGCCATTAAAGGCCATCGTACAGCCGGACTAAATCTAACTAATCCTACTGTGGACATAAGCCAAAGATTATTTACTGCATCTAATATCAGCTACCAGAACTGGATTTCTGTATTTTATTTTACAAAATATTTATGGGACATCATGTTGATATGAATAAACAAAATAAATCATAATTTAACATGTCAATCGGGAAAGATAAAGAATTAAAAGTGGACATTTATGTTGCCCATCACATTTTTATTCTCATGTGGATGCATTTTTGATTTCAAGATATGAACTTTTATATGCGTTTGATGACTTAACAACATGAGATAAGACACTGTCAGGGTCCAAACAGTGAACTTTACACTCCGTATAACAAAACCACCTCAACTTACTGTATGTGTTTCTTATTTTGTAGGCCTACTTCCATTTTAAAGCGTTTCAAATTATAAAATTCATGCTAATTTATTCATGCTGAAAACATACAAACTAAATAATAATGTTAACATTGGCTTAAATCTGTATTCATTTATACATAAGATCAGAGAGGTACATTTTAAAATCCCCACAGATTGAGACTTTACTCGTCGTCTACACCCTGCAGTAAACTTCTGACCAAAGTCTTAAGTGTGTAAATCTCACAGCAAACTTTTTAAAACACATTTGACCCCAAAATCAAAAAGAAACAGAAACAATTTTCAGAAAAATAAAACAGGTAATTTTTTAAAGAGAATATATTTTAGTAACGCGTTACAATAAGGTTGTATTTGTAAACAATTAGTTAATGCATTGGCTAACATTAACTAATAACGAACAATACTTCTACAGCATTTATTAATCTTAGTTCATGCTAATTTTAGCATTTATAAAAACAAGCATTTAAACTGTTAACATTAGTTAATGAACCATGAACTGACATTAACTAACATTAACAAAAATATTGTTATAATAGATATTATTCATGTTATTTAATGCATCTACTAATGTTTATTAATACAACCTTATTGTAAAGTGTTATTATTAAAAAGTAATATTTTATAATTAAGCAGATTTATCTCACCTAATGTATGCATGAAGAGTTTATTGTTAATAATATTTCTCATGGCTGTAATATATTATCATTGTAATACAATATTTTTTATCATTCAAATCAGGATACATTAACATTACAGTACTGTACTACTATTCTAAAATAAATACTTTGCAATTTAAATGATAATCTAAAATAAAAAAGTTTTAATATTCTTTGTTTAATATAATTATGTCTTTTGATTTTGGGGTAAAATGTGACATTTTCTTGACAAGCGTCATCAAATTGAAATATTGGTAACACTTTACAATAAGGTTCATTAGTTAACATTATGGTTTAGTTAACATGAACTAATAATGAATTGCACTTAAACAGCATTTATTAATCTTTGTTCATGTTTCATAATTTCAACAATTACTTATACTTTATTAAAATCTTGTTAACTTAATGCACTGTGAACTAACATAAACAAACAATGAACAGCTTTATTTCTATGAACTAACATTAACAAAGATTAATAAATACTGTAACAAATATTTTGCTCATGGTGTGTCATGTTAGGTAATACATTAACTAATGTTAACTCATGAACCTTATTGTAAAGTGTTACCGAAATATTGAATGTGAACACATTGTCATTTCAGCATTTGTAAAATGACAGTACAGGTACATTAGTACTAAATATAACCCAAAGTATGCCCTTAAAGTGTAAAAATATCCATAATTAATAATAATAATCATGTTTAATCTGTAAAAACAGATGACATTATATCAAGTATTAGTTCTTCAGCGTCTCAAGACTCCTATGAAAAAAATAGTCAGTGTTTGACTTTTTAGTCGGGTTTGAAATAAAAACCAACATTATGAGGTTCATGTAGGAGTGTGACAGCAGCAAACAGATATAATGAAATGATCTGCATGTTATTCTTCCAGCACATTCAACAAACCACACGAGGTTCAGATGAATGCATGATACAGTAGCTCCATCATTTTGTGCTACTTATATGAGAAACTACATGAAATAATTCATATAGTCTTTAACATCAGCAGCATTGTTTGTTATTGTCACACTCTCAAAGCGATATATGCAGTATGACCTATTAATAAAGAAAAATGAGTTGTGCAATTTATGGCATCTTAGTCTCACACACGACCATCTCAGGCTGTAACACTCGCTTTAACTTCTCTCTCTCTCTCGTGCCAGTGTTTTTTCTTTCAAATGCCAAAAATGTCCCCTTTTATTTGTACCAGCAGCAGATTGTGTAGATCTGTAAATTTAAATGCATTTGGTGATCTCACTCTCTGCTTCACCTCATCAGACTCCCTAAAGCACAGACAGTCTCTTCAGGTCACCACAGTCTCAGATTTGAACCGAATCTGAATCCCAAACCAATTCCCTGCAATCACAGTCTTTTAAAACTATGTTATACACATTTTCACCAGCAGGTGACGCAGTGTTCACTCGTGTTGAATCTGCTCTTACATTCTTCTGGGTCTATGGCACCTGCTCTACAGGCCGCATTTGGACATCACCGATCTAGAGAAAGAGAAAGTGGCACGTTTATTACATTTGACACAGTTAATACCATTTCACATCAGAGAGAGAAGCATCGATCAGCAGGTGATGGATGTAATACTGCTGTGATTGAATTTCTCTGTCTCAGTCAATGATCACAGAGTTTATTACATTATTCATAACGCAAAGGAGAACTGATGCCCAGAATAAAACAATGCACAGACTTTTTTATTACAGACACCTTCCTAATCTTGATAAATGAAATTTCATTAAATAAAATTGCATTTGTTAATACATCATCATAATAAATGATTTTAAGTTAAATAATAAATAATACATAGCCTAATATTGGACCGTTTCTGAATAAAAAACTTGACACAAGACTATGCTATAAGTACTGACGTATGTGACTCTAAACCACAAAACCATAAGGGTCAATTTTTTGAAATAGAGATTCATACATCATCTGCAAGCTTTCCCTCGATGTATGGTTTGTTAGGATATTTGGTCGAGATAAAACTATTTAAAAATCTGGAATCTGAGGGTGCAAAAAAATCACCTTTAAAGTTGTCCAAATGAAATCCTTTACAACACATATTATATATAATTATAAATACAATTTTTATATATTTATGGTAGGAAATGTACAAGATATGTTGATGAAACACAATCATTACTTAACATCCTAATGATTTTTGGCATAAAGTAAAATCAAATCTTGTTGGTTATTGCTACAAACACACCTGTGTGACTTCTGACTGGTTTTGTGGTCCAGGGTCACATATTTGAATATTTGACCAAAAACATCATATAATTGTATTGTACTGTATATGTATAATATCCTCCATCTACTCATATATTTAAATATACTGTAAAAGTCAATGACTTGAGTCCATTGTTTCTACTTTTACAGACATGAAGGTCATAGTCTTGTACTGTTGTCTGTGATGTTTTGAATCAATGTTTTTAATGTTAGTTTGAGTTACTGCTCTGAACTCTTACTGAATATTTTTTAACTCTCTAGGAAAAAAAATAATAGCTTAAAACTTGTGAAGTAAAGCATTTGACTGGTGGAGTGAATAAATGAAGGTACCTGAACATGAGCAGGTGCACTGAGGACATATATAACAGCACTGGCCACATCTTCTGCTTTCAGACACTGTACAAGACAAACAATCCTGCTGAATTAATACATGAGAACATACCTCACACACATCTCACACACATGCGCACACACACACACACGCACGCACGCACGCACACGCACGCGCACGCACGCACGCACACACATCTCTCTCTCTAAAACACACACAAACACACATATGCATGCATGCACGAAGATCTCACACACACACACACACATGCACGCACGCGCACACCTCTCTCTCACACACACCTGCATGCATACACACACGCGCACACTCACATAAACGCACACACCTCTCTCACACACATCTCACTCACACATGCATGAACGCACACATACACGCATGCACACTCACATGCACACACACACCTCTCGCACACAAATCTCAGTCACACATACATGCATGCACGCATGCACACACGCGCACTCACTCACATACATGCACAAACCTCTCTCTCTCTCACACACACACACACACACACACACACACACACACACACACACACACACACACACACACACACACACACACACACACACGCACGCATACACCTCTCTCACACACACATCTGCATGCATACACAATAATCACACACACAATCACATGAACGCACACTCCTCTCTCACTCACACAGGCATCCATGCTCGCACACACACGCGCGTGCACGCACACACCTATCTCACACACCTATCTCACACACACACACACACACACACACACACACACACACACACACACACACACACACACACACACACACAATCTGTTCACCTTTATACTCTCATAAACCGCTGCGGCTCGCTCTGGATCACTGTTGTGAAGTCGGAAGGCAAATTCAGTTTCCACTATACCTGGTGATATACACTACACAAAAACATTGATGAATTGACATGAATTGATTAAATGAATCTTTCTCTAGAGAAATAACTGATGAAAAGCAGTAACGTTGACTCACTGAGGCTCGAATGTGTGTTTTGGCCTCTTGCAACTCCTGTCTCAAACCTTCTGTCAGCGCGGTCACGGCGAATTTAGTAGCAGAGTAAAAATGTGCATCAGCGCTGGGAATCACCCTGTGACCGCCCATACTACAGAGAAAAGACCACCATCACATTCAGATCTAAAGTAAACATACTGGATAATAAAGTGACAGAGATACCTGTTAATGTTGATGATGTGTCCGTCATCTACACCTCTCTCCTTCATGGACTGGTAAGCTTCACGTGTACAGATGGCCAAAGCTAGAATGTTTACCTGCACAGAAACACAAATACTGAAACCTCTTCTGCAATACATGTAGTGATGTTTCTGAATCTTTTCGAGACATGATAAAATTAAGAAAAACAGGCAACAAGTTTTTGTCCCAGACCTGCTGATGAGTACTCACATCGATCATATTCCTCCAGCTTTCTGTGTGTCCACTGAGAAGAGGTTCATTGTGGGCCAAACCTGCATTATTAATGCACACATCCACACCCTGATGAAGAGTCTTTATAGCCGAGAACATGGACAAAATCTCATCTTCATTACACAGATCACATTTATACGGGATCAACATGCCGCTGTATCCTGCGCTCTGACACTCCGCTGCCAACTTCTGTACAGAGAAAAAACATAAAGAGCAGATCAATCATACAGACCTTTATAACAAAAACCCTTCATCAAAACAATACAGCAACAACACACGCCTGTCAATGAGGAGATTACCTGTCTGAAAATCTTGAATTTGAACTTCTTTCAACTTGTATTATAATCATGTTGTCAAAGTATTTTCCAGCAATCATTCATGACTGCTGTATCTCTCTCTGTGTCTTATGGCAGGAGTGAAGTCAGATGCTTAGATTTGAAGTGTGTGAAATAATGTTAGATATGCATTTTGTTTAAAAATCCAACCCACCACAAGAGCAATAATAACAATAGTGATGCTGACCATAGCAAACCTCTCTGTGTGTGTGTGTTTGTGTTTATTAAGCTTCACAATCCCTAAGCACAGATCAGACTGCAGTCGAGCTGACGGAGTCATAATTCTGTTTGAAGTATTTGCTGAGATCAGACTTCTGATTCTGAGAAGTGTCGCTCTGTTTCTGAGAGTACAACTCTACATCAGCAAACTGATATCATGAGAAAAACCTAAACACACACAGACCGCAAGATCAGGGTTTGTGATCATGTTAAACTCTCATCTGTCCTCATGAACCATATAGCATAAAATACATTCTAGACGGTTTCATCGGACGCACATGCGCTGACGCGATACACGTCTGGATCCAAACTTTACTTCCGGTTTCGTTTTTTTTAATAGTCTGACTAGTTGCTAAACTGATCTCTTGAACAAATGCCTCGTCGAAAATAACAAATGTTTTTTTTTCTAGGTAATCTATGTGTTGTTTTTTTGCTTGTTATATAAATAAACTACGTTTAAAGAACTTTGTTGTTATTTATTCTTAGCGGAGTTTACCGGAATTTACGTGCGGACCACGACAGCCGCTTGTTTATGTTGTTACTGCTGAAACCGTCTGACAAATAGATTTTGTAGAAACTGAAGCTTAATTAAATATATTTTTGACTTTGAAAATATATTTAGTTTTAAACTTCATACATTAACATATATTTCTAAATGTATTTCAGGGGCATGAAATAAATTTTTAATTTTACAACCCATACCGCCAAAATATATATTTTCCTGACTAAAATATAAAAGTTTGTATAAAATGTATAAAGTACAAGTATAAAATGTATAAGTATGTATTAAATATAAAATTATAAGTATATTTTTACAGTTTTAATTTTTAAACCTATTATATTTACAGGTTTGTAACATACAAGGTTTTTCTTCCATTGCATCGTGCTTTAAATATTTTAATTGTTAATATACAAAAAATGGCAAAAATGTCTATTTTTAAATGTTAAATGTTCTATTTAAAAATATTTCTAAATATATTTCTAAATATATTTTTTTATATTTTGAAATATATTCATGAATATATGAATTACCAATTCCAAGATATGAGCCATGTTTACACAAAATTAATTAAGTCATGTCATTGATTTAATGTTCACATTTAATATACATTACACATTTTTTTTAAGAATATTATCATTTAAATGTATTTTTATGTGTCATACATGCTTTATGTTCACTGTAAAAAATTTCTGTAGAAATTACAGTATTGCTGGTTATTACTGGCAACTAGCTGCCAGTAGCTTACTGTAGATTTTACATTTATGTTATTTACTGGCAACAGTTTGTTCAAAGTTAGATGAATATGAAACATTTTCAGTCTTTATCTTTTACACTAAGTTACTGGCAATCAGCTGCATAATTACAGCAAACTTTTTACAGTGTTGCTTAAAATAAAATGCATTGTGTCCAGTTGAAAAGTTGTTTGTATATGCAGACATAAAAACCCATTTTAGTGTTGCAATGGCAATACAGCAACACTGTGAAAACATGGTATTTTTGCTAAAAGGGGACATATCATGAAAATCGGACTTTTTCCATGCTTAAGTGCTATAACTGGGTCTCCAGTGATTCTATCAACCAAGAAAATGTGAAACAGTACTAACCAATAACTTAGTTTTGGTAAATAATTTTCTCCAAGCATGTAAAAAAACAGGTAATTGAAATTTGGCTCCCCTTGTGATGTCAGAAGGGGATAATGCCGCCCCTTAATCTGCATTATCCAACCACGGCACTCCCATTTAGTGCAGAGATCAGCTCATTTGCATTTTAAAGGACACACCCAAAAATAGCCAATTTTTGCTCACACCTACAAAGTGGCATTTTTAACATGTTATAATAAATTATCTGTGGGGTATTTTGAGCTAAAACTTCACATATGCACTCAGGGGACACCAAAGATTTATTTTACATCTTAAAAAAGTCTTGTGAAATGTCCCCTTTAAGGTTATCATACCGGCCCATGCCTAGTTCTCATACAGTAACATGTACGCTTTTATTCAAAGTGACTTTTGCATTTAAGGTATAGACTTTCATCGGTATGTGTGTTACCGGGAACCTGATGTACTCATACCAACTGAATTGATTTTGGCTCACGTGTGTTTCTGCTTATAAAGTTTCACTGTACAGCTAAGAGCTGTTTAACCTGTTACACCATCCCAGAATAACACTTTACCTGATTTCTGTTTTTAACACATTCAATCCTCCATGTTACTGAAATCAATAAGGGTGCAGAACACCGGACATTGATGGATGATGGGACACACACACACCCCCGCACACACTTGCGCGAGCACACATACGCGCGCACGCACGCACGCACGCACGCACGCACGAACGCACACACACACACACACACACACACACACACACACACACACACACACACTGGCGCACACACACCTCTATAAACAGATTCACAGCATTGGCACTGATGTCATTGGTGTCCTGACAGGAGTGATAAAGCGCCCCGTTCCACTCATTTACACTTCACATTAAGCTCTGCTGCAGATCCAGACACAGGGATGCAAGAGAAGAAAACCAGGCTGACAAAATGAGATTTTGTAAATTTGTAATTTATAATCAATCTGCAAGTAAAGTGAAATTTATAAACAGAAGGGAAAACGTGCACGTGCTTCTTAAACCTCACTTAACGTCTGCCCAGGATCAAATCACAGCATGAGTAATTACTAAGATTAAAATAGAGAGAGATAGACAGAGAGAGCGAGAGAGATAATAAATGATTATTCTTTTCAATGTTCTTTTCTCATTGCTGTCTGAGTGTGAACTGAAGTTGGGTTCAGCCGGAGAAAGTCTTGTGTAAGTGAGATCTGTTCAGGGAATTGAGAGCCAAAAATACACACACTTCTCTACTTCATGAGTTTCTCATTGCACCTGTAGCACAGAGTTATTTAAGCTGTCGTTGTATATTCCCATCTTCATTCATTTCACAGCCACGCAGTAAAACATGAGAACAACAAGGTACCAAAAACAGCCCAGACTCACATGAGGAACAACTAATAAAGCACATCAAAAGGCAGATAATAGATATTTATAGATTTACAAGAGATAAAATAGTAACAAAATGAAATAAAATACTTTCCATCTTCCTAAAGTCTAGAATCTATAAAAGTTTATTTCATTTATTTGAAATGTATATTAAAGGCCACTTTGTAGATTTAGCTCCATCTAGCTGTGAAATTGTGAATTGCAACCAACAGCTCATAGCTTACCCCTCCTTTATGAGGTGCATAGAGAAGCTACAGCAGCCACCACAGGACAAAATGTCGTCATCTGAGACAATAGAGAAGTTTGTCCATTTATGGCTACTTCCATGTAATGAGGACGAGCTGTCTATGTACATAAAAACGGCTCATACTAAGGTAATAAAAACAATACAGTGCATTTATTAAGGTCTTTATACACCACTGATACTATAGTAATAGTTATGTATATTATGATGCATGATCCTCTCTAAAAGTTACCCATTGCACCTTTATATTATTAACATGTTTATTACACCATTTCACTAGTACTGGTATCAATAACGGAAATCACTTTATCATGACACACACACACACACACACACACACACACACACACACACACACACACACACACACACACACACACACACACACACACACACACACACACACACACACACACACACACACACACACACACACACACACACACACACACACACACACACACACCTGTGCCTGTAAGAGATTTCAGCTGTCCAAAGGTTGTTGAATTGTTAATCTGACTTATTAAAAATGGTTGAAGCCCTACTGACACATTGAGCATCTAAACGTCTCTCTTTAGCACTGGATAGCCACTATCACTGACCTGAGACCTGTTAATGTAATTCATGTGATTATTGTTACAATAACTAAAGTGTAGTGAATGAGACACAGATGGTCAGTGAATGAATGAAATGAAGTGAGTAAATGAGTAAAAGTAACCTGTGACGGCAGATAACATAAAACCACCTCTGACATCTGCTTCACTTTACTACAAATACTACAGTCGGCTACATTTAATAATAAAGTGAGAAGCTGGGGCACAACAAGTACTATATATAAATAAACATCACCATAAAATACTACATTATATATTTACACTCTATTAAATGAGAAGAAATGCAAAATAGTGGTTCTGTTAAAGATTATAAAGAGTCAAAGCACAGAAGACAAACACAGATGACTAATAAAGACAGATAACATTGGGTGTGTTTATAAGCGTGTGCGTGTGTATTTAAGGTTGAATGAGGTGATGTTTAAAATAAGACTAAACGGTCTTTAACAACAGAAACAGAAAGACAAGGTGAGAGATGACATGTGTTTGGTTCAATTTGTTATCAATCTGTGTCTGTACGAGTCAGAGATGCTCACAAGTCTCTGAGCTCGAGTCCGAGTCAAGTCTGAAGTCTCGTTGTAACAAATCAAACTCTAATAACAAATAAAACAATTACAAACATTTATAAAAAAGAACAAAGTTGCACATTAAGTAAGGTCTAAAATTAGCATTAGGTACAGAAATTAAATTAAATGGATAATAACACTGTCTTTAATCTACAAATTAAATATTATTATTGTTATTATTAGAGCAATAGAAGTGATTTTCTGTTTGTCTTGGGTTGTTTGATTAACATAAATGACACAGACTTAAGTAGGTTAATTGAGGTTACTGTCTCTTTAAGAACAAATAAGCCCAGACTGGTTTCTGACTGGTTTCTTAAGACATAAACAAATGTTTTTATTAGAAAAACAATACTGTGAGATCATTTTGTGTGTATGTGCCCTGTCAAGATAAGAAATATTTTATATTGGCTTAACTTTTAAAACAATTCTCTCTGTATGTGCACTACTAAGGGCACTTAAACGCGTGCTCAGGACGAATTCCAAACAGTGCTTCAGGAAGAAGATGCAGCAGTCGCTTCACATAAAAACGTTACGTTGTTTTTCATTGCTCTATTCAGCAAATGTATGTTAATGGACTACAGTATGACACAAAGTTGCGCAACTCTGGACCTGACTGGAGCTGGACTGGACACACTTAACCGCCATCTCTGGTACGAGTCTGTGATAAATAATATTGTGTGATGTATAAAAGCCAATCCACCACCACAAGAAGCTCACAGCTGTGAGGCAGACATTCAGCTCAACTCGATTTCTTGCCAAAAGGCCAAAAGCAGAGAAACACATCACATGTCATTTAGCACATTTAAGAAATGTTTATGTTTGACATTTCACAAAATGCTGCTTCTGTAGCACAAGTACTGTGCTTTAAAACAACACACTAATTTGTAAACATAATGTGAGAATTGAGAAAATCTAAATTTTAAAACAAATTCTCTCTAGTTCTATCTTTTGAAAGCACTCACATATGAAACAATGGTTTTTACAAAATCTGCCACAATTGAATTGAATTAAGGGGAATTTTAACAAAATGTAATATAAGTCTCAGGTGTGTCTAGAATGTGTCTGTAAAATTTCAGTCCAAAATACCCCACAGATCATTTATTATAGCATGTCCAAAATTCCCCATTTGGGTGGGAGCAAAAACACGCTGTTTTAATGTATGTACCTTTAAATGCAAATGACCTACAGCTCCTCACTTCCTTACATACAGACAGTGAACGCTTTCAGTTCAAATAGATGAGATTAATACAGTCTGAGACAATAGTATCTAGTGGACAGAGTACAACTCACTGAGAGTGGAAACTATGTTAATGCAGGTCTGGAAGTGGGCGGGGCTTTAGCAGTGTGACCTCACATTGATAAGAGAATCAAAACCTCTAATAAGACTGCTTTGATTTAATGGAGATTAAAAAACAAGGATCGGGTGGACTTTTTACATGGTAGGGTGGTTGTGTTCACACACTGCCAACACACATTTGCCGCTTTTCCATTGCATAGTACCCCACGGTTTGGTTCGGGTCAGGTCGGGTCAGCTCACCTCACTTTGGCGTGGTTAGCTTCTCCATCAGGTTTAATAACACTTCGGAGTGGGAGGGATTATAGGTGTGTCATTATATTTGCGCTGCCTACTGCTGTGACATGATGTGACAGTGTTGTTGTACATTCCCATTCATTTATTTATTTCTCAGTCTGCCACAAAATCAAAAATGACTGCCACAAATAAATGTTTGCACATCCGCTGAGCCTCATTTAAGTTGCATTTAAGCTTATAATGCTGACGTGCTCATCGTGAATTTGCAGCCACAAACTGCAAGTCTGGAAAAAAACTGGTTTGGTGTTCGTGATTCTCAACCTGTGGATGTTTTCATCACTTAAAGGGAGTTTGGGAACTACAGCAGAGCACAGATGACAACATGTTTACTCGAGACAGCGCAAGCTAGCATGAAGGTAAAGCTAATCTTTTACATTACAGCGATGACGCTGATAGTGACGATTCTCTCAGACCAATCAGTGATCTGCAGTGTTTTCGCATCACGTTTTGGTATCAGCTCGGGTCACTTGGAACTCCAACCGAGTTGGTACCAAAAAAAATTATCGGGTACTACGTACTGCACTCAGTGGAAAAGCCCCCAAAAGTAAGCTGACCAAAACCGTGGGGTACTAAACAATGGAAAAGTGCCAATTATGTCCAAACACCTTGGAAAAGTGGATTTTGGATAATAGGTGCCCTTTAAAGTAAAAGAGCTGCGGCTACGTTTCTAAATGGAGAAACTTGCTTATAATCCAGAATGCAGCAGAAGTGTTTAATGTTTATTTTGATCACACCACAGCACAGTAAACTCAATTAACCAGGTTAAAAATTAGGTTAATAATAATTAATTTTCACATGCAGCTCTCTGAATCTGTATCAGAAACAAACACAGA
The DNA here is from genome assembly GCF_027580225.2 of Misgurnus anguillicaudatus. Taxonomy (NCBI): domain Eukaryota; kingdom Metazoa; phylum Chordata; class Actinopteri; order Cypriniformes; family Cobitidae; genus Misgurnus; species Misgurnus anguillicaudatus. The sequence continues at coordinate 52,336,094 of NC_073358.2, read as the reverse complement.
TCTGAGCCAATACATCAGCGACAGTAACAGACGGTCAGCAACACACAAAATGACCACCAACAGATGAAACCATCCCACCTCACGAAGGGGTTTCATAATAGCCGCAAAACATCTCTGCATAATCACAGATGACATCACATTCAATCTATTTCTTACATATATTACACAATACACCCAGACAATCTGACTAGTATGAGAATCAAACTCTTCAATTAGACAGAAACCTAAAGCTTTAAGGGTCATAATGAAAAATAATCGCATTTGGTCCATTGCAGCGCTCTCTCTCTCTCTCTCTCTCTCTCTCTCTCTCTCTCTCTCTCTCTCTCTCTCTCTCTCTCTCTCTCTCCCCTCCCTGGCTTGAGTGCACTCAATGAACCTGAGCGAGCACATCTCCATCTGTGTGATTGTGATGTTATTGGTTTGTGTAGAGACATCAGGGGACTTCAGTAGACACAGGCAGATCCTCAGAGGCCCTTCAGGTTTATTTTCATAGCTCTGTGCGGATATATTTCTCATTTTACAAGAATATTATAAAAGCTGTGTTTCTCCTGAGGGTCCTAAATGAATCAGCCACAATGGCAGGTGAACTGAGAATAGTTTACTTGTCATAAATATTTTCTCTAAACTATATTTGTATTGCTCACAGCATCACACAGAGGATAAACTCTAGTGCACCCTTCTGATACCCCAACCATCATCGACGCATAAAACTTTGATCGATCGAATTGCACTTTAAAAAAATAAAGGTGCTTCACAATTTTTAACATTTTTAAAACACATTCATTTATCATAAATCATGTGTAATTAAACCTTAAAAATACACACTAAATTGTATAATTTCATGTTTTCTTTCATCCAAATTCAAGTTTAAGAATGTTTATGTCATGAATTTTCTTTTTTGGGGGTGAGCAAAGGGATGCACGCCAAAAAGTTAGTTTTTAGGGATTAAAACAGAGGCAAAAAGAGGGAGACAGACATAGAAAAAGAGAGAGAGAGAGAGAGAGCAAGAGAGAGAGAGAGCACATAGAGTCAACCTTTCCGAATGACCCATTTCAAAGCACAGTGGGAAAAAAACGTCTCTTATACACACTGCGACTGGCAAACTGCCCAGTGTGAGAAAAGACAAGAGATGAAAACACTGAATGAAAGAGAGGAGTCCGGTCCGCTCTGTATGAAGGCACCGCGGTGACTGACTTAAATAAATACAATAAGCCGCCTGCCAAGACGACAGAATTCATTAGACAGAATAGACCCAGCACCCCTGAATCTGATCCCTGGCTGCCGGAAGACAAGTGTGTGTGTGTGTGCGTGTGTGTGTGTGTGTGTGTGTGTTTGTGTGTGTGTGTGTGTGTGTGTGTGTGTGTGTGTGTGTGAGAGAGAGAGAGACCATGTCACCAGGCTATTTCAGATCTGATTAAGTGCCTCTTACTAGAGTTGTGAAACTTGGCGTAGGATCTGACAGCTGGGCGGAGCTTACAGTTCAATGAAGCCCTGCCCCCATTGCACAGAACTCAATGGTTTATTAACTCAAAATAATTAAAGGGACAGTTCACATAAAAATGCTCTTTTTAAAAGAACAAACCCACAGTGACCCTCCACAAATGTACACCACTGTATAAGACATAAAGCACTATAAACATAATACATTAGTCCGACAGGTGGTTGCCTCTAATGATTTTGCCAAATGGTTGATGTCCTTGGGCAACATTATGTGGACAACATTTCAATCAACCAATCAGATTTCAAAAATACATTTACAGTTTGTTTCAAATTTAAGCTTACAACCAGGATTAGCTGCTTCTATTGTTTTATAATCATCATTTCAAGGAGGACCAGTTACGGTGGTGCCGTGACCCGGATGGGAGTGAGGTTTAGGGAGATACGTGTAACTGAGGCCAGCTAGTGAGTAAGAGCTGTGCAATAAACTAAACTTCAGTCCCCAACCCCAATAGATGATCTAGCGACACATGCTAGGAGTCAAGGCCTTTAGCTTCCTTGTTAAAGCGCCCACCTCCCATACTGGACCCATCACCAGTTTGTGTACTGCTTGAGACGGGTGCGTGTAGGACCGCTTACACTTCCTTCACTATAGCTGCCGTAATTATCACTTTATAATCATTTCATGCCATTCAAGTGTCTGCCAAATGCATAAATGTAAATGTGCTGTTATTATGTTTATTTTTTAGCCTTGATGAATATGAACGACATACAAGAGCTGGGATGATTCTTTGTTTTACATACAGGTTGTTTATGGGGAAAATTATGACTTTAAAGGAAGATGAAAGAGTCAGTCACATGATATTCACTCTTAAATGAATAAACAATGTCATTGGATATTTACTCTGTTAATCTGAGATGATTTAAATGTACCCACAACCGGTTTGGCAACACTTGATTCAATTGTAAAAATGTACACAAACATGATCCATTAATGTCACTGACAACAGGACAGATCAGTTCACGGTTTAAACAGATGAGATTTACACAACACACCAGCGGCACTGTAACAATATCAGCTATGTATTTAAATATGTGTTGTTTGTATGCTAAATATCTTACTTTTGAAGAAAAGGAAAATGTGCGTAGTTTGCATAAATAGTATTTATGGATGTAATATGTAAATATAGTCCAGCGAATAAGAGTGAATAAGAAGTTGATTGTTTGGAGAGCTACTGTAGCAACTGTAAAATGTTGTGTAAACACTAGCCAGCCAGGGGTGATCAATTTAAATATCTAATTTATTGTTTAACTTCTATTGAAACCAAATGAGACTTCACCAAAGCACTTTACAAATCCATATTTAGAGTTTTGCCTGTTTACAGGTTTGTTATTTATGATTTCATGCTGCTAAATATTCAAACAGGTCAGCAGAATCTTCTGTGTGATTGATGTAAAGCTCATGGCACCAGCAGATCACCTGCATGCACCACTTGTTTCCTAGAAATCAGCTGAGCTTGAAGGACAAGAGATCCCTCAGAGATCAAATGACCCACAGTTATCCCTTTTTCCGTACAACGCTTGGATTTTTATCCATCATCTTCTGCCGTGTCTCACTTTCCATTGCCTGACCCTCACTCATCTGAAGTTGTACTGAGATCATCAGACTTTATCTGCACGTTGATGTCTACTGTAAAGTGTTTACTATGAGAGATGTATTACATATCCTGCTAGGCATCTGTGACCTCGCTGAACTACGCAAGGACAAAGAGTCAGTGCGAGAGGGACATCTATTTCTGCTTGGGCATATATGACTATAGCATATCAAAATAATAAGGACCAGTGGACAGATTTATGTCCCAAAATAAATCAATGACTCAAATAAACAGAAATGCAATGTTTGTGACTAGGAATGGGCCGGTTACCGGTTTCAAGGTATAGACGGTTTCAGCAGTAACAACATAAACAAGCGGCTGCACGTAGCTTCTGGTAAACTCCGCTAAGAATAAATAACAACAAAGTTCTTTAAACGTTGTTTATTTACATAATAAGCAAAAAAACAACACATAGATTACCTAGGAAACCAAAACATTTGTTATTTTGGACGAGGTATTTGTTCAAGAGATTAGTTTAGCAACTAGTCAGACCATTAAAAAAACAAAATCGGAAGTAAGGTTCGGATCCAGACGTGTATCACGTACGTCCGATGAAACCGTCTATACCGAGGTTTTAAAGAGTCAAGGTTTCAAAACCACAAAATTTCATGTGATATCGTTTTTAAGGTATAAGCTGTGTTTACACAAAGTTAAGTGAAATAATTAAGTCATTTAATTGATTTGATGTTTACATTTAATATTATTAATATATTAATACATTTTAATTGTATAATTTTTATAATTTTTTGAAAGAATATTATAAATTATTAAGGCCGTATTTTTGCCTGGCATACATATTGTATGTTGCTTAAAAGTAAAATGTATTGTGTCCAGTTGGAAAGTTGTTGTTTGTATATGCAAACTTTTGAAAATAACACATTTTTGTGTTGCAATGGCACCGTGAAACCGTGGTATTTTTGCTTAAGGTCTCATACCGGCCCATGCCTATTTGTGACTCCTTTTCTTTTTTCTGCAGGAAGTGTTGGAGTACATACTGAGGCGAAGTAACCCCAATTTAACCCCCAGTCATTACTACTGGCCTTCAGTCCATTGTGAGGCAGTTTTACCATATTTTCATTCTCTCTGAGGTCTGTTTGTTTGAAATGAGGAGCATAGAGAGAGAGAGAAAGATGTCCAATACTGCTTCAGAAACATTTCTAAACATTTTTCTACAGCACTGGTTCATTTCATTTGTGATTCTGTGTTTGTTTCTGTTTTTTTTTTTATTACCGTTTACATTCTTAAATAACACAACTTAACAGCTGTGGTCACAACACACAGTCTTCAGAATGAAGCCTTTGACAAAAATACATTGATGTCTTGTGGTCAGACAGAAACAAAGCTCGCCTTGTCCCTTATTTCAAAGAGGAAAGAAAATGTGGATTCAGATACTGTAACATCACGGCTTCTTTATGTTTATTACAAATAAAAGCCACCTCAGATTATGATGACAGATTATGAAAATAACACAGGACCGAATGAAAATACATTCTTGACATAAAACATTTCCTGATCGGACAATCAAAGCTCTTCTGCAGGTTCTGCAATAAATCTCAGCGTCTCACTATGTCTCAACCTTCAACCTTTGTTCATCATAACACTATGACTCAATGTACTGTATGTGTGTCACAAACAAACACATGGATTGTGACAGACATTTAGTGAGCAAAAGATCTTAATAACACATCAGTGATTTAGCAGTAAGCAAATATTTGCAACATATAAGATTAAAAACTTTCAGTGAAAAGTTTATTCCTGACCATGATTTTATCTGATCTTAAATTGTAGATACTGTACGTTTCTAAACGTCTCTTTGCTCTAAACCGAAACAACAACATGACTAAAGTCGAGCACGTATTTCTTCATTCATTTGACATTTAAGTGAACTCATTTCTATTCATAATCTCTCGTGGTAATGAGAACAGTGGTTGTAAAGCAAACTCTGGGCCGGGTCATTTCTGGTTTTACAACCTATCAGAAACTTTTAAAGTCTGTCTACACGTGTGTCTGAGGCAGGGCTGAACAACCTGTCAAACATTGACAAGTTGTGATTGACTGATTGACATATATGCACAAGTTCAATTAAAAATCTTTCATCAGTCCTATCCCATCTTATATGAAAATTCAATAAAATGTTAACTATCTGCAGGTGTAAACACTGCGGCTCTGATGTGTATAAAGGGCTGGCGGTCACACTAGACCAGTGGTCACCAACCTGTTCCTGGAGGGCACCTATCCCGCAGAATTCAGTTCCAACCCCAATCAAACACACCTGAACCTGCTAATCAAGTTGTTCAGGGCTACCTACAAGTTAAAGATAGGTGTGCTGGAACTAAAATATGCAGGACAGGTGCCCTCCATGGAGACCCATGCATTAGACTTTTCATCCCATTGACTTCCAATCATACGCATGTGAATAAGTCAGACGGGAAACGAAAGCTTGTGCACCGATATTTCACAGGTCGCCGCATGGCAACGTTCAAGTCTGGTGAACTCTGACCTGCGTATTCGTATCACATGTTGCGTAGTGCCAGTAAAAAAAACTGTATGTCACTGCGTGACCTTTCTCTTTACTGAAAAGCACAAATGGACGAAGCCAAAGATAATATTTATGAGCTGCTTCCCACCCACTCCCTGCAGCAACGCCCGATAAATACTTGCATGCTTAAAGTCTAGGATCCTGACGAGCCTGTCATATCGGTCATTGTAAACATGTTACTGTAACAAATATCTTTGCTTCAGTATTTTTGATTGTGGTAAACAGAACAACTACTGAACTTTAAAAATGGTTCAATTCTTTCTTTATGAGAGCAGGTACATACACAATAAACTACTTTCATGATGCTTTCTTGCTCTGTCAAAAGTGTCACATCAGCTGTCATTTTATTATAAAAATCTGTGTAATGATAGTGCCTCAAGCATATGATAATTAATTAATAAATAATAATAGTCTGCATTATATTTAATACATCACACTAATAATAAGAGTGACATTTAAAATGGCAGCATTTATTTATTTACTAACCAGCAGACGTTTGACACTTACAGACATATATATAAATTCAAGACATATGGGAGTTTTATTATAAATGAATGGGTTTCTGTGCTCGTGTAAAGTGGGCGGGGCTAGACTCATCAATACTTTAGAAGCCACCAATCACCTTTACTCGATTATGATTGTATGATTATTAATTAACCAGTTATAGCACTGGTATAATCAATGTGACTTAGTTAAAAGCAGGACGTTACTCAAACACCCATTGTTTTATTGTTTATGTAAATCATCCAAGACTATAATCGATGTTCATGCACCTGCTAACAAACTAGCACCATCATCCAGGCCTGAAATCTCACAAATCAAACACACATCATCGCTTACCTCGATTTTGTCCACGCTTCTGGCGCATCCGACCACCTTCATACCGTGCTGGACCAAAGCCCGAGCGACAGCCGCTCCGATCCCGACAGAAGCTCCGGTAACCAACGCGACTCTCCCCCTCCAGCGCTCCATCATCAGCGGATACAATGTATCACAATGACCCGCCAAACACCACCGACTGGTTACACTGTATCAGAGCGACCGCGAGCGCTATGATGTCTCACAATATCAACCTGTGAGTGAGTGAAGGAGTTCAGGGCGGGAACTAACCGTGTCAAACCCGCCCAGATCGTGTACTGCTGCTGACACCCGGGAACAGATCAACACACACGGATCCAATCTCCGAGGAGACCGCAAATAAACATTAACGGAGGAGGAAACGGGTGAGATTTGGGTCGCTCGCACACAGACAGACAGACAAGTAGACACCCACTTTAGTTTAACCCACAATAAGGATGTGAAGCAAGCATGATTCTCTTAAAGGGAAAGTTCACCCAATAATGACAAATCTGTCATTTTTTCATCCTCATGACTAAATCTGTATAAATATCTTCTTTCTGATCAACACAAAAGAAGATATTTTGATAAATGATGGTAAGCACACAGCTGATTGTACCCACTGAATTCCATAGTAGGAAAAACAAATATTATGGAAGTATTGTGATAAATGATGAAGAAGATATTTTATAAATAATGTCACAGCACACAATTGATGCTACCCATTGAATTCCACTGTGTGTGTTTTACCTATGAAAGTCAATGCCCTACTGAAAAATCCAGCAAAAACCACCAGCATAAGCTAGTTTTAGCTGGTTTAAGGTGGCAGTAGCTGGTCTAAGCTGGTCCCCCCAGCCTGGCAAAAGCTGGTCAAGCTGGTCGGTCGGCTGGTCTTTCAGCATGTCCAGCTTAAAAAGTGACCAAAACACAGCTAGACCAGCTTGCTACACTAGCAATACCAGCTAAAACCAAGCTGGGAGACGAGCTAAAACCAGCTTATTCTGGTCTTAGCTGGATCTTTCAGTAGGGTGGTTACAATCAGCTGTGTGCTTACCATCATTTATCCAAATATCTTTGTGTTCAACGGGAAAAAAAATATTCATACAGGTTTAGAACAACATGAGGAGAAAATGATGACGGAATTTTAATTTTGGAGTGAACTATCCCTTTAATTTATTGTCCCATGTAATTCCAAACCATTTATTTATCTTCAGTTAAAAAGCAAATGAGATCAATAGGATTTTGGCAGTATAATAAAATGTAATTGAGAACCAAAAGTGAGATAAGGGTATGAAGGATCTTCATGTGTCTTGAGTTGTATAGTCAGTATTTTCTGTGGGACAATTTGTATAAAATTAATTAAAGTTATTTACTTTATGTATAGCCCAAAAATTAATATCAACCTGCAATGGTTTTCCAAACAGGACTAAAATAGATCATGCACCTGATAAATATAACACAGACAGATATAGAGTATACGCAACACACCATCTAGTGGATACCAATACTCATCCTGAATATAATCAGTAGGTCTTTGAGGTCTAAAATTTTAGTTTAAAAGGAACATTTCACAAGACTTTAAGATGTAAAATACATCTTTGGAGTTCACAGAGCATGTATGTGAAGTTTTAGCTTAAAATACCACTTAGATAGTTTTGTAAATGTATTATAACATGTTAAAATTGCCACTTTGTATTTGTTGTTGTGCGTGTCCTTTAAAATGCAAATCAACTGATCTCTGCACTAAATGGCAGTGCTGTGGTTGGATAGTGCAGATTAACAGGTGGTATGATCCCCTTCTGACATCACAAGGGGACCCAAATTTCAATGAGCTATTTTTTCACATGCTTGCAGAGAATGGTTTACCAAAACTAAGTTACCGGATTGATCTTTATTACATTTTTCTAGGTTGATAGAAGTACTGAAGATCCAATTATAGCACTTAAACATGTATCTAAACAATATATCCCCTTTAAAAACAAGTTTTATCATTTCTTTGTATATATGGATTGTAGGCACTGAACACTATTCATAATTTTAAACAATTTACATAATGTTTAATAGCAAAACCAGTCTGACCTTGAGTTCGAACAGTTTTGGGCATCCCAATACCAACCTCCATTTAACTTCAACACACACAAACAAAACATTCAAATCCGATGCATATTAATAAATATTCTTTATTATGTAAATTTCGCACATTGCGCCCATCATTACATCCAAACATCTTTATAATGGATGTTTAATCTTTCTGTAAAATCTTTTTTTCATATCTGCATTGGTACAATAATTTTTTCCACACTAAAATTGTCACAGTCACGGAAATGATTTAGGGAAGAAAAAGAAGACAAAGAAATGTTTTACAAACAGTACATTAAGACTACCAACATCTAACCCTACAGTCAAGGCCTGATCATTTTATTAACTGCGTTCCTAACACCCTGCTTACTAAACATCATGTCACAAGAAGAAAACAAAGTGAGCAGTGATTGGTTGAGAAAGGAGTTTGGAGTGAAAGATGAAAACCATGTAACTTTTCCCTAAAGTAGAATATCAAATTTGACACCCAAATACGGCGCTCAAATATTTTACCCATTTCAAACTCCCAAATCCATGCTTTGAAAAACACCTGACAATGCAGAGGTGATCATGAGTGTTTTTATGGACTATAAAATAAGTGTTAGTGTGTGTGTGTGTGTATGTGTGTATGGACTCTAGTTGACGCTGGTGGCGGAGGGCCACTCGCCTGTGCACACGCTGGAGCGGCAGTATTTGGTGAAGCGGTCTTTAAGGTGCTGTCTGTACTGGTCTCGTGTACGGTAGAAAGACTTGTTGTTTTCTACGAATGACTGGATCTCATCCGGTGTCAGACAGTTCTCGTCATCTGAGGTCACTTCAGATTCATTCTGTTTACAAAGAAATGAGAAAAACAGTTTTATGCATAAAGTTGACATACTAGTCACATATTACAAGCAAACTCAACACAAGCGGCAAGTTATCAGACGTCTGATTCATCAGCTTAGACTCACCAGTAACTCTATCAGGCTCTTGGCACCGCTCTCGCCGTGTGCACAGGTGTCGGGTACGACAGGCTGATTGTGCGAATGTCTTCCGCTGCTGAAACTCATTGATGATTGACAGCATAACACAGAGCAAGATGTGTCTTTGCTACAGCACAGATGTGATGAAGATGAAGACTCATTGACCCCAGCAGATCCAGAACCTCTCCTGCTGTCTGACGTGCAGCTCTCCTTCACTTTAGATCCCTGGGAGAGAGGAACAGATCACAACCTTAGTATCGACCTCTCATTAATGGTAAAATGGTAAATGGACTGCATTTATATAGCGCTTTTAACAGACCTATGGCTATCCATAGTGCTTTACAATTAGCCTCACATCAGTCATGCTAAACAGAAATAAAGTTCACTGTCTAGTACTGGGCTTAAAGGTAGGGTGTCACATTTTGAAAAATGCTAACGGTAGCCAACTAGCAATGAAATCATGATCCCACCCTACATTCAAATCTGCATTTTAATTCACGCCTTTCAAAACACATGAACACGCACAGATCAGACGGTCACATCTCATGTCTCATTCACCAGTGATGAAACTTTGCAGTAGAAAAAAGTGAGTAAAATTACCAAAATAACCAACTGGTTTACATCAGGATTACTTTCGGTTGCGTAGACGTAAGTAACTATATCGTTACGCTAATCCATAAACGAACACAAATTTCATAAGTAACACAATGTTTCATCAAAGTAGAATATCTGAATCCATCTCAATACAAACTTATCGCGTACCTACCTTACCAAAATAAACCCTTTCAGACCCTTTGCCTCCTGCAGCTGTTTGCATCTCGTGGTAAAGCAGTAAAGTTAGCGATGTTCATTTGGGTTTTTGCTCTTTGCTGATCCAGGCAGTTTTTGCTGTTGTTGTTTTAAAACATGTCTTTAGTTTTGTGGCTCTTGTGCAGGTTGTCAATTCAGCAGAAAAGTTTGCCATTATCCCTCTGTTTACGGATGAGGGACAAAAAAGGCAACGTCCATTTGGTCCGAGATTTATGATCGGTTTAACATTTTTTGGTCTTACGCCTTTCACTGGTAACATAGTGATTGCTATCAGGATGTGAGGAGACTTTTAACCAGCATAACTAAAAATGTTTCTGGATCAAATGAGACACCCTGCCTTTAATAGGAGTACTGATCAGTTTACTCACATGTTCACTCCTGCACAGCGAGGCCTTTGTTTTTCTTTTCTTCTTTTTGCTCTTTGTGTGTTCTTCTGAATTGGCCCAGCACTCCACACAGCTGTCCACAGCATCCTCCTCTTTCTCCTCTGAGCAGTGCTGAACACATGAATATTCACCTGGAGAAAAAAAAATAATTCTCATTAACTCTTTCACAGAGTGTATGATGCTTGTGGTATTTGAAACTAGCATGAGCCTGCTACAATCTGACTTGAAATTTACAAGGTGTAAAAGATTGTGTTACAGCAGTGGTTCTCAAACTTTTTCCGCGTGCGGCCCCCCTTGTGTACGGTGCATTCCTTTGTGGCCTCCCCCAAAGAAAATTTATGACAAAACTGTTCTAAAATGTAGCATTTTAATTAAACAAAACATTAGTAAGGAATAATTGACGACGGGCCATTGAATTATAAGAAAATAGTGCACACCCAAGGTGGTAATGCGGCACGACACGAAGCGGAGTGCCGTTACACCGCGGGTGTGCATTATTTTAAATGTTCAATTATTCCTCTTATACCACGGTTACCACAAACATTGCTCTGGTGCCTATTTTTAAGACATTTGAAAAGTTAGGTGTGCGGTTTACAGAAAAATAATCAACACCCATAGAACATTTCTCAGCCAATCAGAATGCAGCATTCAATAGACCCGTGGTATAAAGTTATATAAAGTAGTGCTGTTGGTTAGTAGCCTTATTTTTTTTTTTTTTATTTACACAGAATTTATGATAAATGAATGTATTTTATAAAATGTCATAAAACTGGGGCCCCCCTGGCACAATCCCGCGGCCCCCTGGGGGCCCCGGACCCCAGTTTGAGAACCACTGTGTTAAAGGATACCAGGTCACTACGATGAGTCCTGAGAAAGAACCGATCACTGAATTTTGGTAAAACTGTAATTCTTTTCTAATGGATGCTTTCTTAATTCACCTGTACCCGTTTCATCATGGTTGCACATGCCGTCAGTGCAGGCCACATCCGAGCCCTCCCTGGAGCCCGTCTCACTGCCTTCCAAACTGGAACAGTAGCCACAGTCACTGCCGTTACTGTGAGGCAACAGCGCTAGCGAAGCAAACACAAACGCACCGATCAGATCATAGTTATAGATGCAATGCACGCTGGGTATTTGGTTTCTATGCATTGCTACTCTTTACCTTTCTTTGTTTTGGGGGAATGCAGGATAGAAGCTACAGGGCATGTGCAGGAGGAGCGTTCACTAGAGATGATGACCTCCACACTGCCCACAGACTCCTCTCCACTGCCATATGACTTACAACCTCCATCCACAGACTCGGATGAACCCTGAGAGACAAATAGATGATGCACAACAGTTACGTATGAAAGAAGGTAACAAGTGTGAGAGTTTGGGTGGTAAATGAGAGGTATAGACTGAAGTCTCATAACCTAATGATAAACATCAAAGTTTGATTTCAACCTTTGACATGGAATGATGTCTTGCTCAAGGGAATTCAGTCGCAACCTTTGGGTAACAAACCAGGCTTCTATAATCACTAAAATGACTTTAGCTGGGTTTTCACAGGCAGGGTCAAATATTATGTATGCTAGTATTATTATTATTATTTTTAAAGGGACAGTAAGTAGGATTTACCCCCATCTAGTGTTGAAATTGTATTTTGCATTCAAACGAATAGTGCTCTCTAGCGCCTCGCTTTTTCAAATGCGTGCTGCAACTACTGTAGCCGTTATGTAATCGCTGATCTCCTTGTCCGTTTCAGCTGGTTCACGTGTTCTGAATGAAAACGCGTTGTGGAAACACGTTGGTAGGCTAGTGCTTTTTGTCTCTCACTGCTATTATAGTTTATCAATACGGCGGAAGACATGGAAGCCTCCTTGGACTTACCCGTTCAATGTAAGTAAAGAGAAGAAATTATAAGCTTACAAAGAAAAGTCAGATTATTGGTAGAGGTCATTTGAAGCCAACGAGGACATATTTATGAATAAAGACATTGATTTTGATTAATAAAACACTTAAACCATACTTACTGTCCCTTTAAGTTATGTTTTTGGGCATTTTTGCCTTTATTAGACAGAAGAGGAGAGGAAAGTACAGGGGTATGGGATCGACAAAGGACCTTGAGCCGGGATTCGCCATATCTCAGAGCACTGGCCACTACACCATTGGCTCTGACAGTATTATTTTCTTAGGCAGATTACATTACATTATGTAGTAAAAATGGAAAAATTCAGCTTCAGCTGGTCTTTACCTCATCAAGACTTTTGTCCTTCTCATCCTCTGCTTCTTGTTCGATCATATCAAAGCCACACTTGTTTTTACGCCTGTTCTTGCGCTTTTGCCTCTTCTTCTCCTGCTTGAGTTCTTTTGCTCTCTCCTCCTCCGAGAGCTCCTCACAGAGCTGTTCAAGTCTGCTGATACCCTGAACCCTCTCCACTGTCATCTACACACACACAAGCCAGTTAATGTCTCACAATCAATATCACATTTACAGCTATTCAAAGCGATAGCTCACAGTGCATTCAGCTACTATTTATATGATCTTTGCACTGCTAACACAATGCTTTATCATTTAAAGGTGCAGTGTGTAATTTTTAGAAGGATCTCTTGACAGAAATGCAAAATAATATACAAAACTATATTATCAGGGGTGTATAAATACCTTTTATAATGAACCCTTATGTTTTTATTACCTTAGAATGAACAATTTTTATCTACATACCGAGGCTCCCCTAACATGGAAGTCGCCATTTTGTGCCGCCATGTTTCTACAGAAGCCATTAACGGACAAACTTTTTTTACGAAGCTGTCTCCGATGATAACATGTTTGTCTGGTGGTGGCTACCGTAGCTTCTCTATGCGTTTTAAATGCGATGGGTGAGCAGTTAACTGAGCCATTGGTTGCAATTCGCAACCTCACCACTAGATGCCGCTAAAATTTACACACTGCACCTTTAAGCTACAGGAACAATATTTAACACTTTTGACAAGTTAAGGCACAAATTAAAGTAATAAATATTAAAATACAATAAAAAGTGGGATTACCAAATGGTGCTTTTCCATTGCACGGGTCAGGTCATGTCAGCTCACTTTACTTTGGCTCGGTTAGCTTTTCTATAGAGTTTAGTACCACTTTAAAGTGGGAGGGATTATAGGCGTGTCATTATATTTGCGCTTCCTACTGCTGTGACATCATACAAAAAGAGGGAGCATCGTTGGAATGCATTTCATTTGTGTCAGTCCGCCACAAAATCTAAATTGACCACCACAAATAGATGTTTGCACGTCGCGTTTATCATACCTCTGTCTTCCATGACAGTTTCTGTACTAACACCCGTGGCATCAGTCGACGTGCGCTAAGTCTTATTTAAGTTGCAAAAATGCTGTGCATACACGCGGGTGCGCATGCCTCCACAAACTGCAAGTCTGGAAAACGCTGGTTTGGTGTTTCTGATTCTCAGCCTGTGGATGTTTTTCACCAATAAAAGGGAGTTTTGGAACTTACAACAAAGCACAGATGACAACAGGTTTGCTTGAGACAGCACACACACGCAAAGGTAGGGGTGGGCAATAAACCAGTAGATATGATAAAAACGTAGAAATTTGTCAACCGGTAGAGACTAACGTTTGTACACGTATTTGAGCACCGCAGCTTTAAAACAAGTTATTTTAAGCCATTGAAACACAAACAACAGTGCTATATGTGCGCGCTGTTTTTGTGTGAGAGGAGTGCGCAAGGTCAGAATTTTGTCGCTTTATTTGCCTTATATACACATATGCGTCAAAATTCACATCTTTGCAATGTCCTTTAGGGCAATTTAGGGCTTTACAGAAAGTAAACAGCTAAAAGAGAAAACGCAAAACACATGTGTAACAGTATATTAGATCCGGACTTTGGTCTTAAAGGGGAAGTTACATAATTTTGCTCCTGTCTGTTAGTCATGTTTTTGTGTAAATCTCTCACTGCTCTTGACTAAATCATTTTCCTTCCTTTAATACGAATTTCATCACTGACTGTTTATCTTCAGTAAGCTTGATTTTTGCTTGTTTTATCTTCCTTTTTATGCATACGTTTTTGTGAGAAATTATGAAAATTCTATGGCATTACATATTTAACATAAAAACTTTATTTAAAGATAAAAAACCTCTGCCATGATACATATAATTACCATAATATAAAATTAATCCTATCGTGAAATCAATTTTTGGTCATATCACCCACCCCTACACGAAGGTAAAGCTAAACTTGCGTTTAGCTGTGATGCTGGAAGTGACGATTCTCTCAGACCAATCAGTGATCTACAGTGTTTTAATATCAGAATAGCTCACTTGGAACCTCAACTAAGGTGGTACAAAAAAAAAGTATTGGGTACTACGTGCTGTACCCAGTAAAAAGCCCTCAAAAGTTAGCTGACCCAACCTGTGGGGTACTATGCAATGGAAAGTGTCTCTTTAGAGGACAAAAGACAGAAAGTAATTGCACAGTAGCTCAGAGAAGGCAGCAATCAAAACTGTTGAATGACAGCGCCATCACCTCAAAGCTTTTTCGAAGCGCATCAATGCCCAAATAAAAGAGCATCTGCCACGTTTGCTCCTCTGCCCGCAGCTTCTGCCAGATCCTGTGGAGACGCTCGTACAGGTGAATGCCCAGACACGTCAGCACTTCCTCCTGAGCGATGTCCATTGTCTTTGCGTGTCTCTCTCGTCGCCTGTAAAACCATATGTAAGGCAGTGAGGTATGAACTCAGACAAATACATATACACAAAATTCACATTGTGGACCGGACCACTCACTCGTAACCCCCTGCGAACTCAGGTTCGGCTCGGCCCAGTAAGTGAGCGATGAAGTCGGTTTCACAGCAGACGTGGATGTGGCGCTCGTGAGGGCAGCAGCGTAAACCCTCGTACAGGGCGGCGCAGTAGCCTTTCTCTTTACTGCAGTCCAAATCACCCACCAGGATGTTGTATGCCCTCAGGACCTTGTTCTTACAGTCCGTACAAAACCTGAAGACGTGAACGCAGAAAGAGAACGTTAGCATCAGGTAAAAAACTAAAGTGGTCATCCATCATCTCACATCTCTTACCTGTGTTTGCGCAGGTAGGTCTCCAGAGTCTCCAGAAGAGAAGCGCTATCAATCAAAACCACCTCATCACGACAGTCCTGTGACATCAGCTCCCATACGTCCATCCAGCTGCCGCTGTAGATCAGAAACTACGGTTATTAAACAACTAGTCACCAGGCCCAGATATTACACTCGATGTGGTTGTTGTGTTGAACACGAGACATCATAAAATTTTATAAATGAAGCAGCACATTTATAGAGATCATTCAGTGACTTACCCTAAAGGTTTGGGCTTGTGCGTGTCTAAAGAGTGCAGCTGACAGCGTTTGTTCTTTTTACTCTTGGGAATAGCATCAATTACCGTATTTAACTTTGACCCATGAAACAAAAACAGACAAGCAAAAGGAAACAAACATGAGGACATAGTAGTTGCATTTCTATTACCCTTCACACAGTTGAAACGTAACTTTCACCCAAATATTGGCAAAACATTTTTATGCGCACATGAGATGGTTTTTCATGCAATTTCGAAAAAGAAATATATACTATATATATCGTAAAACTGCAATAAAAACAGTTTTTAGGCATTTGCACGTGCATAAAATATAGATGATCATTTTTTAAAGATGTAAAATTGTGTACTAAAACCTCATAGAAACCGCTCCCAAAAGGCTTCCCTTTACATTAAAGCATAGTTTGTTTATTTACGTGTAAGCGAGCATATGAATACAGTCGAACGCACAGCCTTGCAAAGCATAGTTTCTTTGAATCGTACGTGTAGACCATAGAGCTTTATTGAAGCCAATAGTGGGTGGAGCCTGTCATCGCCATCTTGGCAGCGCATCACCACGCATCATTCCCAGATAACCGAAAATGGGTAAAGAGGCGGGACGTGGATGAAGCTGAGGTGGCTGGTTGCTGAAACCACGCCCGCCTAGCTTGACGGTAGTGACAGCAGTGGCAGTTCACCCGTCACTCAAGTGGCCACGCCCTAAATTATGCAGAACTTTATGGCTTAATATAATTTAAACGGATGAGTTACAAAAAAATCCACCCCCCTCACAATTGTCAAAATTAACTATATAGACCAAAATCTCTTTTTGTACCAGGCTGTAAACATTATTTTCTGCTGTAAAATTGGGCATTTTAACATGGGGATCTATGGGATTGACTCCCTTTTGGAGCCAGCCTCCAGTGGCCAGTCGAGGAATTGCAGTTTAAGTCACTTTCGTATTGACTTCATCAGAGAAAACAGAAAGTTGCCCCTCGGTGTAGACAGACGTATAAAGCATACGCATTGCAACAAATTGCAATATCTCTCCCGACCTACATAATTCGGTACGTGCATGCGTGGCCTACGCGTATGTATGGATACAAAAATCCGGCTGTGTGCATATAATACGCACATACTCTTTAGATGACAAAACTTGTGTCACTCACACTGTACACTGACCTAAGCGTACACATAAAAACATGGATAACCCGCCTGCATCTCCTTCAATTAAAAATAATAGATAGTGTAGTGGCTGCTATATATCCGTCGCCACGACTTTTGGAATTAACTTATCACGAGTGGAAAATTTATATTTTAGTTGCATTACATTTTAAATAACGCAGTCATTTCTCAATTATTTTTATTTAGAAAGTACTGCAAATGTTTTGTGCAAATCTGTAATGAAAACCAGGCTAATGACAATCTCAGCCTCCTTTAAAAGTCTCTGTGTGTATCACTTACCCATGAACATAAAAGAGTGCATAGAGTTTCCTGGGGTCTGTGATGCACGCTCGTGTCACAGAGAGCACTCCAGAAGATCCCAGGGTGAGCGGCTCAAGAGCAAAATGTCCAGAGTCCGTGAGCTGAGAGAAGAGACGCTCCACGCTTCGCCGGCAGCCCACGCACGGCACAGACTGAGATAGAGCGCTGAACACCTCTCGAGACATCACCATCAATGCCATGTTCAAATCCTGCTGTTTCAGCAGACTGTGATGCTGATGAAGAAACATGAGAGAAACATGAAGCTGTACAGCACCAATAACTTCTCATCATTTCATTTGCCTCAATCAGCTTCAAGAAAATATATAATTCACTGAATCTTACGTTAAAAACATGTTTCTATTCCCAGACTAAAATGCATATTTGATCTGCCTCAATTTAAAAACACTTTGTACTGACATATATAGACATATATTAGTGCCATTGTTTTGTCTCAAGACGCACACCAGCATAATTTTTTGTAAGGTTTGTTTGTAAAAACTACTTGTCCTAATATAATATAACTAATATAACTAAGGCCTAATCCTGGATTAATCTAAACCCTGACCAGGAAACTGCCCCACAGTGCTTATTGCCAGTATTATTATTGTAAGTTAGGGATGCTCCGATCGATCGGCCGCCGATCGGTATCGGCCGATAATGGCATTAAATGACTCGATCGGTGCTCGCTAAATCTGCTGATCTCATAAACCGATCTTTCTGTTTACTTTTGTCATCAAAAGGATCCTGAATGCGGCTGCAATTAAAGACATTTTTTACGTGCGCGAGCATTTTTACAACCTGTTGCTCATGTGCAGCATGCAGATTTGTATGTCTCTCTTTAACTTTACAGAGATATGCGTATTTTCTATGAGGATCGCGCTCCGGTAAACTGCGCGAGGCGTCTTCACATCCCCATCAAACAGCGTATACAACACATATCTATCACGGACAATTGCATCCTCATGCCAAAAGTTTCTTATTTGCATGCGTCTTAAAGTTTTGAGCGTTTAAACTTTTATTTTCCTCACAGCTGCTTGTCTGCGTTCAGCCGCCCCCCACACACACAGCAGCCTGTCATCAGTGCACGTGAACAGAGCGATCTCTCTCTCACACATCTTAAAGCTACAATAACCTAATTCATCTCTCAATAAAATCACTTTCTGCTCTTGACTAAAGAATTTTTATACTTCATACGAATGCGTGTATATTTAATTAATACAGTAAAGTCTGTGAAGTGTTTTATTTTCAGTACTTTTAGGAGACATAAGCATTTTTAAAGCCATATTAAATTTCTCTTTGCAGAATAAATATTTGTTGTGCTTATTTATTTGAGTCTCTATTAAAACAATAATATACCTAATTACTGCAAGTAATATAACAAAGGCAACATCCATGGTATTATTGTTTTAGAAAGATTGTAACAGTTACAGTCATCAAAGAGCTTGCATATCAGCTTTAAAAAAATCAGAATCGGTATCGGCCGATCACGAAGATTACAAATCGGTGATCGTATCGGCTGCAAAAATCCTGATCGGAGCATCCCTATTGTAAGTATTATTATTATGAATTCATCAAAGCTCTTGTAAAGCAAAACAGCTTTTTATAAAAGTCTTCACCTCATTACAGTGAAATCCAGGTTAGTCTTAATCTAATGATGAGATTTAGAGCATCTAAATTTGATTTTAATCCTTGACATGCTCTTAAATCAGTCAGTATTAAAGATATCAAGGTTATATTTTCACAGAATGTATTTTACTTTATATAGGATGAGTTTATGTAAAAAACAGTGTATCACAAATAATGTCAGTAGCTGGGTTTTCACAGCCAGCGTCACTGCCTTTATATGTACAAATTATTTGATTACTAAAAGCTTATCGAGTAGTTCCCATTTTTATCATACAAAATATCTTTTTTTACATGTTTACATGAACCAGCACTGAGTCAAAAAGAGACAAACCCTGTTTGGTAAAATTAACCCAGAAAATGTTTATATTTGACACAACAAGATTAAAATACAACCCAGCGGGTTCGGGGTCGTCCCTTTTTGACCAGACATGTTTAAGACAGATTTCATAATATTTACATTATAACAAAACCTGCATATGCAAAATAAAAAAATCATCCAAAAGAAAAATGAACACAAACTTATTTACCTCAACAAACTGCTTCATTTGTGAGCTGTTGATCTGATGGCTGTCAAACTCCAGGACACTGTCAGGGAACTCCATCACCATCTACAATAATAACATCATGACATTTATTTGTAAGTATTTGTAACTCATTTAGCATGTAGATTTATTACACTATTGCTTAATTTTAGGTCCATGATTTACTACAGAATCTATATTTGAAATGCTATTATTCATTTGTTGAATAATCAGATTTGGAAATCACAAGAAATAATCATTTAGAGGGAAAGGTAATGAATAATGTTTATATAACTGTAATCATTTTTACCGTGAGCGCATCATCGATGTACAGGGGAATCTGGCGTGCAAGGAAAAGGTAGTCCTCATCTCCATCCCTGCAGACAGCCACCAAACGTGCCATATCTTTCTCGAGATCTACCTGGAAAGATAGTTAAGACAATTTCTCAGTTACGGATCTATTCACAATATAAGATAATACTCTATTAACCCCCAGCTGGAGAAATTTGAAAACCCCCAATTTCACTGTAACTATATGCAACATGATTTAAAGAAAATCTTATTTGAAAGAATATAAATGCACATCATACTAGATCTCAATGTACAAACAGTGTCTGGCTTCCCAGCAGCCCTTGAGCTTTGGTAAAGATTATTAGCTTATACATACACTCCCATCTGAATACAGTACCTTTAACACTAACTATACTCATCATTACTGCAAGTATGAATGAAATACAACGCGAACACAGATATAAAACAGAAGTAGTGACTGTTTCTTCATCAGTTGCGCTAGCTGAAGCCAGAAGAGGTCAACCCAAAGCAAATGCTAACACTGAGATGCTAATCACCACCAAACCAGCTTGTATAACACATTAAAATACACATTTTACATCATACTCATAATATCAAGCTTGACAGCTTGGTTGCCACGACAACGTTGCATAATGAACGCCGCAATAACTGCATTTATATCACCTCCAATGACACAAATGCTAATTAGCCTGCTAGCTAAATAAATGCACAAACTCACCTGTAGAGGAGCTTTAACAGGCCATTATAAAATGTACAACGTTTCCAAATATTAAAGCGAACGAGTTTTGAAAAATATTAAAAGGAAGAGACAAATTTGTGTGTTATTAAAGTGGAGTTTGCACAGGTTAGCACACGGCTAACCTGTGAAACTTTTTAGCATGCTGCTAGTCAACACAATAGCTTCCGTTTGACATGTTTCACTGCAACTTTTAACCACGGCAGCATGCACATCTGTATGCTAAAACTGAATATTGATATTTAAAATATTAACTGACAAAGGTGTGCTGTCAAACATCTACTTTGTCTGACGGATTGAGCTGTACACCCTCAACTGTAAATCGACCTATTCCGGGTTTATTCTCCTCGTGACGTTACTCCTGCGCTGTTTATACATTTCTACAAGCTATAAAGTGTTAAAATATCAAACTGCAGCTGTCGTACTCACCTGTTTGCGAAAGTTGATGCTTTTTTTAACAAAAACAAACAAGTGCGACAGAGGCGTATGTGGCAGGCGAATGTTCTGTGACCTTTGGCCCCCTAATACGTCAGAAAAGTAGTTCCGGGCACTGCCATGACGTGAAGAATTTAATTTGACATTTGGGAGGAGTTTATTTATCGCGTGTTGTTCGTTGGAATAAATTATTTTCCTAAACAAAATAAATATGAATACGGTGTCTATTACTATTTAAAATAGGAAGACATCTACAGTTAAGGCAGTGTATTTTTAATACTTCTGAAATGTACAAAGCTGTCGTGTATTTCAAACCTCTGACTATTTTTGTGTTTTCCTGTTCGTTTATGTATTCTGTTATCTTAATTAAAATACACATTGTATAGAATACACTGAAAAAAAATTAAACAAATGCCCAGGTATCTAAAAATATATAAGCTTTACTTTATGCATGTTTAATTTCAACAACTTGTTACTGAAAATTATGGAGTAGTTTATATATACACCTATATTTTATAAAAAATACACACTAAAAATAAAACATTCGATTTTATTAACACTTTGCAAAAAAATACAGCATTCAAAACAGAATTTGTAAATAAAGAGCCATTAACAGTAAAACAGTGTAAATTAACAAATTAATGAAGAAAACTCAAACATGGATCAATATCAAGTATTACCAGAACTTAATGGTTATTTTTTTGATATGCAATATGAATATAACTAAACTGTTTATAAACATGTACATCAGCAAAACACATACAGATAATACATCACTGCTGTTCAGGGTGTCTACTAACACATTGGTCAAACCAGTCATGACATTTGCTAGCAGAAAATATAATAACTGATTGCGGTTAACAGATTGTATAAGGCATAGTGCATCCATACTTTTCCTCATTTTCTCATCACTTGATGAATTTTTCTTATTTTTACACGGCCACCACGATGAAGATACAAGTGAAACATTAGAAATCACTTTGGAAAACAGCAAAATCACATCAGCAGTAGTTAAGCAAGAAAGAAAAAGCATGGACTGGGCAACAGTCCAAATGCAGAAAGAAAAATTGGCCATTCTGCGTGACACTGGTTCTATATATGTTTGGCAAATGTGTAAGATGATGAATAACCCAATGCTGGTTAACAGAAGGTTACGAATTACTTTGATCCAGTCTTTAACTAATGTTCTGTTCTGCATCAGGTAAAGGCCAACCTGAACCCCAGCCATATAGATGGCTATGTAACCCACAACTGAGAAGATACCCTCTCGGTTGGCCTGTAGAAAGCCTGTTCGGTCGTTATTGTGAATGAGAAAAGACTTAAGATCTGTTGTCTGCAAGATAACCTGGTAAGCTCCACTAAGGAGGAGAGCAAGAAGCCAAGATGTGTTTACAGGAAAAATGGCTAAAAGCACAGATGCCACCACTCTTACAATAGCCAATGTGAAGAAGAAGTTCCAGTGAACTCCATACTCGGTCACATGCTCATGGTAGCCAGTTGACTTGACGCTCGCCAGCCTAACCAACCCCAAAACAACCAGGGGCCATACAGACATACACTGCTTTAAAACATTGTTGAACTTTGATCCTTGAATATTCTTGCCTCTTGCTTCAGGACACACTAGCGCGTTTGCCATTACATAAGCTCCTACGCCAAAATCCATGACCCCTGTTCCATACGTCTCTGTTTTCGCATAACGTCTTGGGAACACACTGAAGTCAACCGCTAGAATGCTTATGGAGGTCTTCACATTAACCAGAACCCGAAACACTGTTACGAACGGGACCAGGTTAGATTCTACCCGAGTTTGTAAAAATCTGTTAATCGTACTGTGGACGAAACCTTGAGAGGGACGGCTTTTGTTGTTGTACACATAGTAAATGACAGCAAAATCCACTAGGGCTAGACCCAAGATGACAAAGTGAAGAATATCGCTAAGTATAGTGCATGACAGGACCAGTGGCATTATCAGTGTCAAGAAGTCTAACAGGAGATGGGCTGGCCGGGATAGTGGAAGGACCCCTTTTCCCAGGTGAAACACTATCAGGAAAAGTCCTCGGCTCAGGAAGCACAGTGGAGCTAACAGGGATCCCAGTGAAACCTCTGTCAGGGTTGTTCCATTAAGGTTGCTCACAAATGCAATCTTGCCATCTGGCAGTGCCATTGCCTGTAACAAATGATATGCATTAAAATTAAGTACACTACAAACATAGTGTTGCTCATAATGGTTAGAGGGCGACCCATATGGGTTTTCAATAGCTGATGCTGATAACTACAGTACAGAGTCTATTGCATGCAAATATATTATTATAAATATATGTATATATGTGTGTGTGTAATGCAAAAAAGTCCAAACGTGAAGGTCCAGAGATGGTAAAGCAATACAGTCAACAACAACAACAACGAGGAAAATGAGTAAAATTATCATATTTTGATATGTTTTACCTACCTCGTCCAGTGTAATTTGTGCAGTGAGGAGAGTGAAACCCAGAGACAACACTGGACTGTCAGGATAAACCGGTTTACAACACTTAAAAACAGACTCCCATTTATCATTACTTGACTCGCATTATTAATTAGTAAAAGCAAATACTTCCCTTAGAATTCGATTATTATTATTCATTCAAAATTCTCACTTTAAAATGACTGTCCGCACATGAGAACTATGGTGTTTCTTTTCCGCGTTGGGCGTGGCTTTCCTCTGCAGTCGAATGACGTCAAAGTACCGCGAGAACAAGACGAAATTAGACTTCGTCTGATTTCTCTAATCGTTCTCGCGTTACTTTGACGTCACCCGGCTGTCAGTTCTTACGGCGACGCATGAAGTCGAACGTGCCTTTTTTGTGGGCGGAGACACAGTCGATATAATGTGACGTCACCGTTCGTGTCAGTTCTAGCGGGATGGGAACAGACTTCGGAGTTTTGTCCTTCACGCAGGAATGTTCATGGAAAAATGAGAAAATTAGTAAAATGTCGTTTTAATGACAGATATTTAACACAGTAGATACCAGGAAAGGTGTCTTTAAACCTTATACAGTCATGGCGACTGTCAAACAGAAACTTTTATTCAGAAATAAAAACGTTAATAGTTCTGACGGGACATTGAAGAGTTTCACTGAAAGATCAAACGGTTACAACCAGACGGTACGTAAAATGTATTATTTTTGCACACTTCATGTCTTATTCCTCACCTCCACGTGAATAATTCATCTTTGTGGCAGTTATGTAGATAAGAAATTTGCAGTGTTATGTATTTCAGACCAAACACCATGGTGTTGCTGTCAATGTAACGTTACATATAAAAAGCCACGTGTATAATATAACACTTACGAAAAGTTGTACGTTTTGTAAGTGTGATCTGGTAATGATAGTTTTATAAAAAATAAAATAGAATAAAAAAGTCACAATTAATAAGTTACCATGGACTAGTTTTTTATTGAGTAACAGTTAACTATGTTAATGATAGTAGTGATGATTATAATTTATTATGAATGGTAATGCCAGATTTGCATGTTCATTGACGTTGACAGTGTTGTCAATGACCCGGATTAACCATACTGTAGGTGCAGATTACTTCGGGTAGTCTGGATTTAAACGTTACCACACAGATAATGTTGATTGTATTCATTTGTTTTTTACCAGTCTTCAGTCTAATAAAGTTGAATGCACTGTCACATATTGTTTAGTGTGGATACAGTTGGTTTGTTATGCCATTCTTCAACGATCCCTTCTAGTCATTGGCAGTGGCACAGATATAGTCATTTTATTTGTCATTACCACTATGATTCACAGACAGCTGTGTTTATGCCAGACAGGAATCCTCCTACATTATATAAGTGTAGTTTTAAGGATTATGGTTAAGTACTGTGGCTTTTGTCAGTGAGACTATAATTTTCCTAAAACATTATTAGTCATTTTTATCATTGGAGTAATTGTAGTCCAACCCAGAATAATTAATTTGAAAGATTATTGCCAGTTACATTTCTCTTAACCAGTTAGTGGTGTTCAGTAGTAGTTTACAGGTTGTGTGATTGGATTAAGGTACAGACGTGTCTAGCAGACAGTGTTTATTATTAGTTTATCCTGTGGTGCGTGCCCTGCTCCTATACAGCACATGCTGTTTACTGTCATCACAACATAGGAACAAAAGAGTACACTAAAGAATTCATACATGATAATCATTGTTTGTTTATGATATCCAACCCTATTATATTTCAATTTTTCTCTTTTTATGATGTCTCATAGAAAGGTTTGGATAGATCTGTAGTTTTGTACATTCATTTTTCAATAATTTATTTGGCATAGTATTAAACATGATTTACAAACACATAACACACCATAAGCAGTTAAAAATACTATGAGAATCGAATGTGCTTAAATATTTAGCTGGTTGTTGCAGATAAATGATAAGTCTATTCTTGCAGAAGTCTTAAGTGCCTGTATAAAACAGCTATGATAAAGCAGGTGGAAAAGTGATTGTGTAGCCAGGGCTCACAAAATTTCAAAATCCCCTGGTAGTCCGCTTTAGGCACTCTTTAGGTTTTGGTAGCCCAAAATGAATTCAACTAGCCCAGATTAAAAGGAAGAAAAAGTAGAAAACATCAAGCAAAAACATTTTTAAAATGCAAATATCAGCAATGATGTAAGGAATAATTGACGACAGGCCTTTTTATTTTTAAATAATTCAAAGGAGTCAATTATTCTGCTTATACCACGGTTACCACAAACATTGCTCTGGTGCCTATTTTTAAGACATTTGACAAGTTTGGTGTGCGGACATCGAAAAATAATGCGTACCCGTGGAACATTTCTTAACCAATCAGAATACAGCATTCAACAGACCCGTGGTATAAATATAAAATAATCAACTTACAATCAACTAATAAATTAATTCCCACCTTAGATGACTAAAATGGGGGGTATTTATGAATTTTGGGGGCTACTTACAGACAGACTTAACAGAAAAACCAATGGATGGATGGATTGACTGTCACGGCTGCTTGGATCAAAAACAAGCTTGAAGGTTGCTTTTATCACGTGTTGTTTATCATATTTTTTATACCACATCGCTGTTGATTGCTTTATTCTGATTGGTTGAGAAATGTTCAACAAGTAAGCATTATTTTTTGATAAACGCACACCTGACCTGTCAAATGTTTGAAAATAACGCACACCCGCTGTGTATCAGCACTTCCCTTTGTGTCGTTCCGCATTAACACCTTGGTTGTGCATTATTTTCTAATAATTCAACGACCCATAGCGTATTCCTTATGTGTCTGGTAAGAATAAAAAATATCTTATTACGCTGTGCTCTGAACAAATTTATTTCTGTCATGCAGGTAAATGTGCTGAAAGGGAGAACTCAGACTCGCAGAAAGTCTCTTAATGATTCATTGGAAGGGGACATCAAAGATTTCCTCATAAATGAATCTGAACTTCATACGTATGATGACCTCACCAAAGTAAACCCTGTTACCCCCACTACAGGTACACTGTGTATAAAAGTCTAAAATGTATATTAATATTTTAAGTCTGTGACTTATCATTGACTGTACCGGTGATTATTAGCTTTTGCCTGATTATTATAATGGAATCAAATAATTTCCTCTTTTCACTTATGGATTATAAAAGATGTAAAAGGTGGCACTATATATATTTACTCTGCTATACATTATAACAATTTAAAATCTATGGTTCTTCTAATGTTAAATTCCATAATATCAGTCTTAATGTCATCCCTCATATGAGTTATCTGCTAAAATGCTTTTTATATTGCGTTCACTTCTGCTAATGAAAGTCTAATTCCTGTTTATTTGGCAGTGCTGAAGTGTCTGCAGGCTCGGTACAGTGCAAAAGTGTTTTACACGCATGCTGGCTGCACACTGGTGGCTCTCAACCCATTTCAGCCCGTCCCTCACCTGTACTCTCTGGATGTGATGAGGGAATATCACTCCGCCCCTCAGCCTCAGGTAAACACACACCTGAAAACATGATGAGCACGTATAATGTACATGTGGTGTAAAACCTATAAATACTCCTGTGTGGAAACTATACATGCTTTTCATGGTTATATACAGGGCTAGTTGATTTGAAATGTTGTTTAGTTTCTGATGTAAAGCTGTTTACTGATGCTTAACTTTGTCTTTAACTATATATAATACAGCAGTGTGTCCACTGGGCATATATAGAAAGCAGTAGTTCTGTGAAGGTCTGCGCAGTGTTAAAGTATATCTTTGTATGCAGGAATTCAAGCCACACATCTTCATTGTTGCAGAAGAAGCTTACAGGAATGTACAGGGTCAGGTGGAGCCTATAAATCAGTCACTGGTGGTCTCTGGAGAAAGTGGAGCTGGAAAAGTGAGTGATTTTTGTGTCACCTCCTCATTTATCACATCAGTATTTAATTTTAACTTTAAAGGTGCCGTATAATGTAAAACTGTATTTATGTAGGTATAAATGAATAATAAGAGCTCTGTAGATGGTAATGACATATCATGATCCTCAAACACGATTATTTCCTTCTTCTTATGTAAACCTTGTACATGCAACACTAACTGTGAATTTACAGTCAAGATGTACGCCCCAACATTAAATTACAAATTCACAAGTACAATGTTGTTACAATGCCAAAAACAAAGTTGTGACTACTGAGTTCGCGCTATACTAGTTAATGTTATATGCTAGTTAATGTAATATGCTAGCGTTTAGGCTGAAGTTCTACTATTGACTTTACAGTTACGTTTTGCAGGTCCATACTGAAAAAAACACAAACTTACCACTCAGAAACGTCCATTAACAATCTCCAAACTATTGATTATTCCTCAAAATCTGTCTCTTCATCTGATACCGACACAAACATAAGATCTGTTTACACACACACAGAGCTACTGAAGGAGCTGCTCTGAGAAACAGCCAATCAGAGCAGAGCTCATCATTATTATTTATGACCCATCCAAATAAGGTAATAATAGACCATTTCATACTAAAGGCAAATTTCACGGTTTGTAAATGGACATGTAAAACTGACTCTGGATCATTTTTGCACTTAATAAAGCCACAAAACTTCTGTGTAGATATCAAAGAACAATTTAACAATTATTACAATGCATTCTTTGGCACCTTTAATCTTATTTCTATTTGAACACACAAATTGCACAAATTGAACACAAGGATTGAAACAAGCGTTTATGGCCAATGTTTTGAACATCTGTTGGATGTCCTTGAGGTAGGTCAGATGTCCTCAGTTTTTATGGATTTAAGGATGAGGGTGTGTCATGCAAAGGGGTTATTAAACCGTCCACCTCATTTGGCTAGATTCCACCAAGTCACCAGAATATTTGCACCAAAATAATATAGAGGTTTGATTGAACCCATCAGCATCAACAATAAAACATATGGGAAGTGTTTTTTGCCTCTTAATATGCTTATTTATTTTCTGTCCTAACTACCACAACTACCACTAGTATTTGCCTTTATCATTGTGTGTTATCCATGCTGTTCATGAGTATGTGACAACCACAGCTGTAGATAACCCAGTAATCTGCATTACTGTACTTAATATCTTTTAGACCTGGACGTCACGCTGTCTGATGAAATACTACGCCACGGTGGCTGCATCTTCTCAAAAATGCCAGAACACCATAGAGAAGATAGAAAGACGAGTGTTGGACTCCAACCCTCTCATGGAGGCATTCGGTGAGGGAGAAAAAGACAAGTTTGAATGATGCGGTTTGCTCTCCACTTATCTCTTCATTGTGCTCGGAATCTAAAAGCTTGTGTTTGTCATTTTCTCGTATTAAACAGGCAATGCCTGCACATTACGCAACAACAACAGCAGTCGTTTTGGAAAATACATTCAGCTGCAGCTCAACAGGTCAGTGGGTCGTTCCCGTCAGTTGTTGAACCTAAAGCAGCATGTAAGCATTGTAAAAATCAATGTGTGGTTATAATGCAGCTCTCAACTGCTGGTTGGCGCGTCAGTGCAGACGTATCTGTTGGAGAAGACCCGAGTGGCTTTCCAAGCACCTAATGAGAGGAACTTTCACATATTCTACCAGGTAAAATAAAAACCTGCATTCACACAACCTGTCAGAATGAAAGGTTACTGTATGATAGAGCACCTATGGTCTGATTCACGTTTTTAAATTTCCTTTGGTGTATAAGTTTGGTGTAATATTAGTCCATGTCAACAATATGCAAAAGGTACAAACCCCAAAGTAAATGATGATGCGATTTATCGTTTCCAACGCAAATCTCTTTTCTTGGACTACAACAAACACAGTTTGTAGGCAACAGTTTACTTCCTGTCACTGGTGATGTAGTAAAGACCGACATTATCATAATTCCTCCCGCTTCAGACTCACAGCCGAAGGGCTGTGCAAAAATATCGATACAGCTAACTGTTGTGATTTTTCACAATAGTGCATCGATATTTCAATCTCTACTATCGGTATTTAAAAATTCATCAAATCCCTCTGTGTTCGTCAAACAATGTCCTCCGCCGCTGCTTGTCGCTGTCCAGTTGTCGGTCATATACGGCCATTTGGCTAATATCTCAGAAGTTAGCGGGAGTGAGAAAATGGCAGAAAATTTAAAAACACCTGCAGCTTTTAAAGCCAACACGTGAAAACACGTTGGCTAAAAAATAAAAATAAAATAAAAATCAGCTCTATTTTTTACATTTCTGATAAGAAAAAATATTGCAATGTATTGCAACATGTAATGAACCTTATTGTATCGTGACACATTGCACCATGGGTCATGTATTGTGATATGTATCGTACCTTAAGGCCCTTGCCAATACCCAGCCCTAGTAAGGAGCATCACATTTCCGGCTGACGTCTGAGGTATTCAGGCCAATCACAGGCCAAGCTTTTCAGATTGATGAGTTTTATACAAAATCAGTGCGTTTCAGGAAGGCAGAGAAATCTTGACCTACAAAAATGTACGGTAAGTTGAAAATAATGTGTTTTTTGAACCACCAGAACACGTATTATACCAAATACACAAAATAACGTTGTTTTTAGCAATGAAATAGGTGTACATTTACAAAAGTGCACATTTCCTCCAACATTATGTGAGTTGTCTAGTCTTTATAATTAGGTTGGGTCATGCTTGTAAAACAATTTTTCATACAAAACATTTCCTAACCAACTCCTTACTGTTATTGTTCTTAACCATTGCTAACAAGTTACAGCACATTTGTAAAGCTTGTAATATGTAATGGTGATGCGCAGGTAAGGTTTTTCCAACCCGCGGGTGCTGCTTTTATGAAATGATTTGGCCTGGCCCACACCACTGTATCTATTTTTACAACCCGCACACACGACCATTAAATAGACATACTAGACATTTATTTCAGCATGAGAGTTCTTGGAAACCAACATGGTCATATTAATAGCAAGATATGATAATGATAAACATTTTTAACATTTACAAAGCAGCGTTTGTATTCATCTGCATAGAAGAACTATAAATACAGGGCTTAAAGTGCCGGATTTCTGGCGTGCGGCGTTGACTGCGAAATAATTTTTTAATATAATTATATTAATATCAGTTCGAGTTCATGCTTTCGCCTACAAATAGTATGAGAGGAACCAAACTAACAAACTAGCCAATCAGAAGTAGAATGGGGCGGATCTTTAAGTGTGGTCAAGATCCAGCTGCAGATGCCAAACGGAGACCGGAGATGTAACGTTGCAAATAAACATAGTCTGCAGGATGGAAAGTACGATTATAAAGCAAAGGAAAGATATGACCTAATTGATACAGGACTTAAATCAGTGGCGCTGGGCATGAATAGAAGGAATAAGCTGAGACGGGTATTTAAAATACCTCAACATTAGATTTAGCAGCTTTTGATTTTTAATGATGTAAATTCCCGAACTTAATTTCTCTTTATATAAAAAATTAAATGATTGAAAAACAAATAATTGTACATTCATGCCTTTGGTAGATGCTTTTATCCAGTGCATTACAAGATCTACATTTTTACCAGTATGTGTGATCCTTGGACTCAAACCCGTGACCTTTTGTGCCTCTAATGCAATGCTCTACCACTGAGCTATACAGGAGAACCTTCAAAATACATCCTGACAATTACATCTACATCTTCTTTGATTGGTTTAATTTGAAGATGATGAAAGGGGCCACAGAAAAACAGAGACTGGACTGGATGATGCCTTTAGACCAAGACTTCACCTGGTTGCCAAATGTTGAGAAAACCTTAGATGGTGAGTATTACAGAACATAATAACATTCAAAATGTGTTTTTTGTTTTATCTAAATCTTATCTTTCCTTCCCCTTTTGCGTCTGAGCAGAAGACTGTCTGCAGGAAACTGTGGAAGCAATGATCAACCTTGGTATTAATGAAGAGAAGAGGGCACAGATATTCAGGGTTAGTTTTGATGGAGTAATAAATAATACATCTTAACATGATCAAATGCTATATAAATAACATGATTGTGTCATTGTTTTGCATAGATACTTGCAGGTCTTCTGCAGCTGGGGAACGTGGACTTCAGTCCGGCATCTGAAGAGTCCCAGCCATGTGCTTTGGATGAAAACTCAAAAGGTGTTTCTGCTGTATATTCTACAGACATTCAGTAGTGAATTACAGAGCATTGTTACACGTTTAGTGGCTGGGATAGATTACAAAAGAGAGAAGCGGTATAGAGAATTGATGAATTTATATGTGTTTTCTCTTAATACGTATCTCTCTGTGTTTCGGTAGGGTCCTGTGCAAGACTGCAAAAGTGTTGTGTTATATTGAGTTGCTAGTGTTGATAACCGCTCTCGCTATGTATGTTTTGAATTATGTGTAGGTTTCCTGCAGAAGGCCTCTGTCCTGTTACAGGTGCCATTAGATGAACTGCAGACGTGTCTGATCGTACGAACTCTGCGTGCTGGCAAACAGAACGTGCTCAAGCCGTGCTCGCTGTCAGAATGCACAATCCGCAGAGACTGTCTCGCTAAAGTCATCTATGCACAGTAAGTCACAGACAGGTATAATGATAGTATAGGTACACAAAAGTATCACAAAACAGAAAAAGGCTCACTTTGAAGCCAATAGTGTAAAGCAACCAAAAGCGACACATTTGTAATGAATCCTGGTTCAAGTCTCTTATTCTAATAATGAAGAGTTTGGAGTTTGGATTTTAATGATTGATTTCAATCTTTAACATGATGTTACTCGTCAATATTAAAGATATCAAGGATATTATTTCACAGAATGTTATTAGGATGATTTTATGTAGAAAACAGTAAATCTTAAGCTGGATTTTCACAGACTGGGTCCCATATTTAAATGAAATTTTTATTTGGAAGGTAATAACACAATAGTAAGTATACCAACTATTTCACAGATATAACACAGATAATGGTCAAATAATACATTTCTGCTGATGGCTGTCTAGCAAAGGTGGACAGTAGTGAAGAATGTTTCCTCTACTCGTGTACATCTTTAAGTATCTACACTCACCTAAAGGATTATTAGGAACACCTGTTCAATTTCTCATTAATGCAATTATCTAATCAAGCAATCACATGGCAGTTGCTTCAATGCATTTAGGGGTGTGGTCCTGGTCAAGACAATCTCCTGAACTCCAAACTGTCAGAATGGGAAAGAAAGGTGATTTAAGCTATTTTGAGCGGGGTTGTTGATGCCAGACGGGCCGGTCTGAGTATTTCACAATCTGCTCACTTACTGGGATTTTCACGCACAACCATTTCTAGGGTTTACAAAGAATGGTGTGAAAAGGGAAAAACATCCAGTGTGCGGCAGTCCTGTGGGCGAAAATGCCTTGTTGATGCTAGAGGTCAGAGGAGAATGGGCCGACTGATTCAAGAGCAACTTTGACTGAAATAACCACTCGTTACAACGGAGGTATGCAGCAAAGCATTTGTGAAGCCACAACACGCACAACCTTGAGGGGGATGGGCTACAACAGCAGAAGACCCCACTGAGTACCACTACAAATAGGAAAAGAGGCTACAATTTGCACAAGCTCACCAAAATTGGACAGTTGAAGACTGAAAAAATGTTGTCTGGTCTGATGAGTCGCGCTTTCGTTGAGACATTCAGATGATAGAGTCAGAATTTGGCGTAAACAGAATGAGAACATGGATCCATCATGCCTTGTTACCACTGTGCAGGCTGCTGGTGGTGGTGTAATGGTGTGGGATGTTATCTTTGCACACTTTAGGCCCCTTAGTGCCAAATTGGGCATCGTTTAAATGCCACGGCCTACCTGAGCATTGTTTCTGACCATGTCCATCCCTTTATGACCACCTTGTGCCGATCCTTTGATGGCTACTTCCAGCAGGATAATGCACCATGTCACAAACCTCGAATCATTTCAAATTGGTTTCTTGAACATGACAATGAGTTCACTGTACTAAACTGGCCCCCACAGTCACCAGATCTCAACCCAATAGAGCATCTTTGGGATGTGGTGGAACGGGAGCTTCGTGTTCTGGATGTGCATCCCACAAATCTCCATCAACTGCAAGATGCTGTCCTATCAATATGGGCCAACATTTCTAAAGAATGCTTTCAGCACCTAGTTGAATAAATGTTGCTTACAATTAAGGCAGTTCTGAAGGTGAAAGGGGGTCAAACACAGTATTAGTATGGTGTTCCTAATAATCCTTTAGGCGAGTGTACTCACCTGTAGGTGAGTGTGATATTCTTTAACTTCACTACATTTACTTAAATGCATTAGCATTTAATTCAAAATGCATTTTCTGAATGATCCAAATGACTCTTAAATCTGTTTTGATTTAACAGATTATTTGATTGGTTAGTCACTTTCATCAATAACAGTATGTCTGCAGACACTTCCATGTGGTGCAACTTCATTGGTATGTATTCATTTTTATTTTATTTTATACTTAATACACGCAAAAGTTTGAAAGGTGCTTTGATGTTTTGTTTTGCAAATCCAAACAATACATCGGTCTGACCGGTTTGTTCCCAGGCCTGCTGGACGTTTACGGTTTCGAGTGTTTCCTCTTGAATAATCTGGAGCAGTTGTGCATTAATTATGCTAATGAGAAGCTCCAGCAGCACTTTGTGGGTCATTATCTGAAGGCTCAACAGGAGGAGTACGTGTCCGAGGGGCTGCAGTGGTCCTTCGTACGTTACCAAGACAACCAGGCTTGTCTGGACCTGATTGAAGGCAGTCCCACCAGCATTATCTCCCTGCTCAATGAGGTCTGCTTCCACATCTTATCTAAGAGAGCAACAAACTTGTCCTTAATTTCCGCTTTGTGTCACAAGCGTCTTTATCACTTTGTTTGCTGTCCAGGAGTGTCGTTTGAACAGAGCATCGGATGCTCGGCAGTTTCGCGTGCGTCTGGAAAAGGAGCTGTCGGAAAACGCCAACATCAGCTGGGACAAACTCAGTAAAGAGCCTCATTTCACCGTCGCCCACTACGCCGGCCAAGTCCGCTATCAGATCGAAGGCATGATGGAGAAGAATAAGGTATAAACTACCACATACATAAACTATAAGCCTATAGCTGTGACCATACATCATATAAGTCAGAAGCTTAAAATAAGTTGCATGCTTTGTTTTTTCCACAGGACCCGGTTCCTCCTGAGCTCATCTGTGTCCTGCAGGAGTCCCATGATTCATTGCTGCACAGTCTCTTTCATGAGGATGACCATGAAAGCGGGGCATCCAGAGGACACAACAAAGTCGTTACTGTTGTCTCTAAATTTAAGGTACAGTGCTTACATGACTGGAAATTAATATCTTTAACCACAAATTGTTTCATGTTCATTTAAATCATAAGATGCATCATATAGGATCATTATAAAGGAGTCTTGATACCAGATCTTTCAATGATAAATATTTCAAGCTTTTTTTTTTACTTGGGAGCACATTAATTAAATTCAAATCAATTCACATTTATTTGTATAGGGCTTCTTACAATGCATATTGTTTTAAAGCTGTTTTTACAGAAAATGCATGTTTAAATCAGAAAGTATATCAACAATAGGTGGTCATAAATGCTATTATATGTGTAATATTTGACAGTTTTCTATGATCATCATATTTCAAGACATGCCGATTGCATTATACTGACCTGCTTTGGTGTTGTTGTTTTTTTGTGAATTTAAGAACTCACTTGAAAGTCTGATGAAGATTTTGCACAGCACCACTCCTCACTACACACGCTGTATTAAACCCAACCCTGAATGCAGACCGCTCACCTTCAAAAAAGAAGAGGTAATGACATCATCTGCTTCATTTAAAGATAAGTTAGCTCCTGCATCAGATGCTTGAAAGGATGCTGGGTGTACTCGCTGTTGACTTTAACATTTATACAGTAATTTACAGGTTGATTATTGACTGTCAGTCTGGTTTGTGTTCAGGTTATCACTCAGCTTGAAGCTTGTGGGATTGTGGAGACCATAAACATCAGCGCAGCAGGATTTCCTATCAGGTAACACATCCACAGCATGCACACACCTCCTGTCAAACTACAAATACATTTAATGGCAATATTTACACTATTATTGAAGTATTCAGTATTACAGCATTCTTGCTTGCTTGTGATTTCAAGTTTATAGACCGAATTAGATGCAGATATTTTTATAGTTTTTAAATTTTATTATTTGTGCAGAATTCCCTATGTCAGTTTCCTTCAGCGATATGGACTGATTGCAAACATGATACTAAACAGAGATGATAGTAAGTAAAACATTGTTTCACAATTCACCTGTTATTATTGGTGTCATGCACTATTTCTCATACTTATTTGAATAAACCACGCACCCAAAGTATTAAACATGACTGCGAAATCTGTGAATATGGTTTGTGCTAAATCTGTATCTAGCTAATATTAATAAGGAGAATATCTTCAAGACTTTCATTGTGTTATTTTGATATGAGGCATTGAGCAAGTGTGTGAACATTAGGGGTGTGAATCATCAGTGGTCTCACGATTAAATTCGGTTATTTTGTCAACGGTTCGATTTAATCCGACATTTCGATGCTTTCTCAATTTTTTATATGACTGTACAGGTAAGTCTGTCTTTCTCACTTGCTTTCTTATCTTTCTTGTCAAAGGACCGCATTAAAACTCTGCTCCAGAGGTGCGCTTTACTAGCTATGCTTACATGCAACCAAATAAACAGGTTGTAATCGTATTTCAGGTTAATCAATACGATTGAGGTTGATTGGATGAAAATTTTGATTGTATTGAAAGGGGTGGTGTAGTTCGATCTGTGATCCGATCATCATCAGGAAAAAAGTATGCATGTAAACGCGTGATTCATAGTATTTTCTTAATCGAATGCAAAAATATCTTATGCACATGCGAGGAAGAATTGTGCTGAAGTTCACGTCTTATATTAACCTCATATTTATGTATCACATGATTCTCATCACAGAAACATGCAATAGCAAGGCAACGGCAATACATATTATTAAGGTAATGGGGTGACACACTGTACATTTTGCAGGGTTCATGCACTTTCATAACGTTAAATAAAGCATTAAAATGGTCGTACTGAGAGAAAGAGACGCAAGAGACCAGCTCGAGCGCAGATTTTTTATTAATTGATTATTTGTTTTTTATGCATCAATGCTGTAATCCTTTACATTAGCATTGTGATGCCTCGTAAACATGATATTGGTCATTATGACCAAAATCACCACAGTTATCAATATTATCATGGTTTTGTGAACAATTTCTATAAATGTAAAAAAAAGTACTGATGCAAACCAAATTTAAAATTGATTCTACATGTAAGTGCACTTTGGTTCGCATAAACATCAAATAAATAACATTAATCATGGCACATTTGGGGTGGTGAGATAAATGTTCATCTAGTTCAGATAAAACACAAGTGAGTAAATCAGATTTTAATATAAACAGTAAGTCATCTGTGTGCGTATTTTGTGAAAAATCAGGTGAACTTTAAAGCTGCACGAAACCTGAGCTCACAGCAATTACAGACGAAACAAACAGAGCTTTAAACTCATCACATCACATCATTTAATGAAAAATGAAAAGAAAAGATGGATCTGTATAAGAACAATTTCTTTCTTTTATTTTGGATAGCCTCTTGAGATGTATCATCTCATTTTCAAGAGGATCCTTAAGTCATTAATTGAAAATAACAACCGGAGCCACACTTGCTCAAAACATGACATTACTCATTAACATATAAAAAAAAAAGAAATTAAGTAAACGTGTCCTAGATTTCCCTAAAGTTCAGTAAAGCACTTTCATCACAAACACATGGGAGCGGACGTGAATGAATGTGTTTGTCTCATGTTATTGCTTAAATTGGTTGATGCTGGACAGGAGTTTTCGAGTAATTTAAAAAATGACACGGTAATACTAACCATTGGACATTTTTATTGCGGTTAACCATTAAACCGGTAATCGCTACGTAAGGGTTAATGTACAGGCAGCCGGTAGTTATCGGGAAATAAGCCCCGACAGTGTGATCAGGACCCGACGCGAAGCGGAGGGTCTTGTATCACACTGAAGGGGCTTATTTACCCGATAACTACCGGCTGCCTCTACATTATCCCGCTTATTACACGGCTACTTGCCACATAAGAAAAAAACCTGGACATGAATATGAATTTGAAACATTTTATTGGCATATTTGTTTTAAATTAACATTTTTATTCTTCCGCGAAACTTTGCACAGATGCATAAAATTATGGTAATACCTTATTAAGATCCTCTGCTTCATACTTGTATGTTTCCATTTTTTCTTTTAGCCAGTCTTTGAGAAGTTTTAATGCCCATTCTGTATTTTTTTTGTGTGTTGGCTTCGTAGCTGTCATGCTCTATTTTGTCAAGTTCAGTCTCAGTAAGCTCTCTGTGTCTTGTCTTGTTGTTCGTTCTTCTATCCACTGTTTAAATGTTTTGTTTTTTCCGTACATGTTAAAATGAATGTCAAAATTTTCCATTCTTAATTGTGGTTGTCCAGTGTTTGTCACAAGATGGCGCCAAACAGTAATCTTTGTTGGCGCGGAGGGATTTAAAACATACAAGTAGCACCGGCTATGTGTTATTACTTTGGAGCGGTTATTATTTGAAAAGAACGAACCTGCAAATGTCTCAACTGACCAATCAGAATCAAGCATTCCAGAGAGCCGTGTAATAAATCTCTATATTCAACAGTTCTAATGTACATCCTCCTTATCACCTTAGCAACACCATAGCAACGGAACCCTAGCAACTGCCAACAACATCCGATCATTGTACAAGCAAATTTTCATTGTCTTTGGAAAATGTTAAAACCTATTCTTTAAAACTGCTGTTTCTTGTCCATTTTTCTCTCTTTTAGTATCTTCACTCCATTCTTCTTTATTGGGATTTTTTAAAGCGTAGTATACAGATCTGTATTCTTCAGGTGAATAACTGCATGGTTTTCTAGTATAGATTGTTCACGCAGTTCACACAGTGGTTGCTTACTAATGTTGTTCATATCACTGTGTTGTCCAAAGCTTAACATTTTTGGGTGGTTTCGTGTCACTGCTTGTGCTTGAAACAATTGCTGTGTGCTGTGTTAAGACCTGTTTGATTTATTGTCTCTATTTCTTCACACTCCGCTGTGGATATTTGTACATTGTTCCTGTATCAGTAAGAGCAGCATATGAATGACAATAATACTGAAGCGTCACCAGCTTTGTATTTGTCCTGTAGTTGCATGTACATGGCCTGCAGCAAACATTATATTTCTTACCCGCAGGCCCTGTAATGAGTGACGAGTCTGTTCTGAGATCTGTGGTGGAGGATGTGCTCAGTTTGGTTCTCAAGAGACACACCCCTAACTCCACCCTCAACCCTGTTGACAACAACATCATGGTGCATTGTGGGAGGACCAAAGTCTTTCTGACTCACACCCTGGTAAAGATGTAAAATTTTGTAAAATACCTATTTGCTCTGAAGAGAGATGTTGTGGATGATCCAGTCACAAGTGCTCAACATGCATCTGTTTTAATTGATCTAATGCCTTTTATGATACGATAACTCAGACCACATGTGTAGGTAGTTGGTCACGTATGTAACCGCATTGCTCTTGTTGTGTTAATGCCTATGGAGATAAACATCGGCATAGAGTGACACGCATGATGCATGGAGTTATTAAAATCTCTTTTGTTAATATCAGGTGCAACTTTAATTGATGTTGTTAATAGTAATGTAACACATTCCAGTTGGAGATGTTGGAGGAGAGCAGGATGCGGGTGCAATCACAGAAGGCGTTCTGTATCCAGTGTGCCTGGCGTAGGCATCAGCGTCATCAGCATAACATCAAGACGCAGGCTGCCACTCGTATACAAGCAGGTCAGAATTTATCATCACACTACTTGGATGCTGTATATCAGCTATTTATACACTATTATAACTATATATATATTATTTATGAAGTTTATTGTCAGACATCATTTCTTTTATGCCAAACTAAAAACAAAAACTATCCAGTAACTACATTGGAGAAGTGATGGAGCTTCATTGGTCAAAAGATGTGTCGACACTGGCAGATACCATCCATTTCTCTTTCTTCTGATTGGCTTAAGAATGTGACATCTGCTGTCGGTCTAGACGCATTGTACCTCATTAATCATTTAACTTTGAACAGATGTAGCTCACCTGAGCCAAACAGCTACTGTACTCAGATCAGATTTGTACTGCTAAACCTCTGATCAACATTTAAGAGTCACGTTTACATAAAAACTGTGTCTTATTATAAGACAAAAGCAAGTTATTACATGACAATCAGTAAGACTGAAAAAGGAGGCTTATTGACATGATAAAGAGATGTATCTTAAGCCACGTGTTCAGAGTGTCAGGTTATATCTGCTTGTATTCTTGGCATCTCCTCCAAACAGCCATCCATAGGAAGTGTGCCCTGATCTTCTAAGCACCTGCTCTTAGCTACAGACCATTTAAGCATGTAGGATTATGTTAGTGTCACACATTTGTGACTCGCACCATCAATTTGAATCGCTTTGACCCAGAAACACATTTTGGGTTTCAATACACTAAAATAAACCAAAGTTTTATCTTTTAACCCCTTAAGTGGTTCTGTCCCTTATAATTTGCATGTCCATTTTAATCTAATCATGACGAACTATATCCTATTCAAAAATGTTGAAAAAATATATCTCATTGGAAAGCTGTAAGAATGTAACTTTAAGCAGTAATAATAATGCAGTAATAGTAATTTATTAATCTGTGACAAAAGTATGCAGGAAACTGACACCTAGTGGTCATTGTTGGTAAAACCACTTAAAGTGATTTTAATGTTTAGATCACAACTAGTTTAGACTTTTGCCTTAAATTGTGTAGATTTTCTGACATGAAACATTTCGATTTTGATCATTTTATGTATAAAATATATAGACGGTTTCATAAGACGCACTTGCGGTGATGCGATTACACGTCTGGTCGGAACTTTACTTCTGGTTTCTGTTTGTTTGTCTGACTAGTTGCTAAACTTATCTCTTAAACAAATACCTCGTCGAAAATAACAAATGTTTTGGTTTCCTAGGTAATCTATGTGTTGTTTATTTGGCTTGTTATAAACTACTTTAAAAGGACTTTGTTTTTATTTATTCTTAGCGGAGTTTAGTGGAAGTTACGTGATGACCACGAAAGCCGCTTGTTTATGTTGTTACTGCTGAAACCGTCTATACTTTATTGCAATATTTGTATTTATTACAATAAATGTAAACTGCAATATAATATTTTTTCCAGATACTTGCATGAAAAACTGTAAAGCATCTTCTTTTAAACAAGACCAAGATTAGGCTTCTAAAACAAAATTGCCTAATGAATTATATTAATTTAAACGTGTACATCACCTTTTCAACCCCCCTCATTCAAAAAGTTAAGGGCTCAAATAATGTAAACGTTGCTCCAAACCACTTAAATGTTAATTGTCCTAAACGTGAGTATTCAATGTCCCGCTCTTTGTATTTGTCTGTATCACAGGTGTGAGATCCTGGCTGGTTAGAAGAGAAGTGAAGAAACTGCACAAAGCTGCATCGGTCATCCAGTCCAGATGGAGGCGTTGGAGAGTAAGCCCACCGTTGCTGTTTAATACACTTATGTATTTATTCAGTTCATTGAAGCTCAGGTTTGTGCTTTGCTTCTTTTGTGTGTTGCTCTTGATATGCGCCGTGCTGCAGGCACACATGGATGCGCTCGCCGAGGCAGAACTGGACGATGCTGAAGATTTTGTTGAGGAACAAGCATGCGGGTTGCCCAAGCTGGACCCTCTGCTGAAGGAGAGAGGATCAGTGCAGCTCTCCAGCATCCCAGAGCCGGTTGTGGTCAGAGGTTGGCCCATCGGGCTGGTCATGGCTTCTGCGCCAAACGTCACCGTGTCTTTGACTGCATCTGGTTTCCAGAGGGTCATGTCAATGATGGCATGTCTGAAGATTCCCTTTAGACACAGCGAATACAAAGTAGAGACCAACCAGTTTGAGCAGGGGGTGGCCTCCATCAGAGCACAGCCACGGGTAAGAAACATATGAAATATATTGCTTACCTTGTTTTCTGTAGTGTTTGAGTGATTATTAATAACTTGAAGAGGAATATTTTTTATACATTTTTTTTATAGGGGTCCATTAAAATGCATCTCCAGAGATCTCCACTGCTGTATGCTAACATGCAGCCCGTACACAAGACTGATGGGGTGACTGGATTTAATCAGATACTGTTGGAGAGAACCTGATACCTCGTGTCCTTTCATTTGAATGAGCTTTGCTCAATGAATGCACCTTTAAAACACATCAGACCCTGGAAACACTAAGTTAAACTGATCACTTAGCTGCCTTATAGTTAGTGTAATAGTGTTTGATATTGATATACATGAAGCACAAGTGCCTTGAATTCTGGAGTATATACTGTAGACCCTTTTATAATTATGTTACCTGATGACTGAGACATTTTATACTTGCATGATCAGTAACAGGGTTAAATTTGCACAGTTGTAGATATCATTGATGTGCTGCTTATATATCCCAAAAAGGACATTTCCAAATATCTCTACAAAATATTAATTTAATATAAAACTTATAAAAATGAAGCATTAAACATCTTAAATGACACATAAGAGCTTACTGTGTATTGGTAGGTGTTAATATTACCACTTTTTTACGTCCAGTAATCTTTTTATTTTTTAGGGATGCACCGATATATCGGCCAATAATCCGTATCGGCAGATAAAAGCAATTATTCACACTATATGATCAGGGCAGATTATATCTTGACAATATCATAGTCATCAAATGTGGGTGTCGGCACAGAAATTTTATATTAGTGCATTCCTACTTTATGCGTTTTATTTGTACTTTGTGCAATTGATATAAACACAACAGTTCATAGTAAAATAATACTTGCTGTTGAAGCTACTACAAAATTATACTTGAACTATTTGTGTACCAATAGGTCCCAATTTTTTACAGATTATGCTGGATAATATTTATAACACTGGGGTCATCTCATGTTACAGTATAGATGTAGACAAAAACATTTATTGATGTGCAAAATGTGCAGTTAAAGCCAAAAATAGTCTGTACCTTCATACAGTTCTATACTCAGGGCATTGATCAACAAAGTAAATATCTGATCTGTTTTTTAAATCATTCGTTTGACCTCAGCAACACCAAATGGTATCGCTTCAGCTGTTTGGTAACAATAAAGATTATTATAAACATGTTCTGTGGTCCCAGTTTCTTCTTTTACAGTCACACTGTACTTGTGAAGAAATGTTTTTGTATAATTAGGATAAAAGATATTCTGTGTTTATAAGGAATCAGTCCAAATTTGACAGTGAGCTTCGTCATTCATCATCATCATCATCATGTTCTGTTTCCTCTGGTTCAATAAGTTTTAAGCACTGGTCTGCAAACTCGACGAACAATGGTTCCTGCATGGCGTTTTTCATAGCCATGTCCTTATTTTCAGCCGAATCCACGGACATCATTAACTGTCTGAGATGTGGATTCACCAACAAGCTCTTCAGTGCCTCTGAATCACCTGTGTGAACACATACAGATATGCTGTAAGACCGTCTAACATTCACTGTAAATATAAATACACATGCATGGATTAGTTTACTTGTAAACAGCACATTCACTGTCATTTCATTTTACCAAGTTTATGAAGTTTCTCTAAAGACACTCGGTCACTTTGACTGTCTTCATCAAGTAGATCATTCACAGTCCAGGGCTCTTCAGCTGAAATAAAAAAAACATGTATGGATGAAAGCAAATCCCCTTACAGTTATATGATTAGTAATACTTTATGACAAGGGTGATGACATGAATCTACAAATAAACAGGACTCACCACTGCTTACAGGTGTAGGGAGATTTGAGGCTGGAGCTTTTTCTTCATCTGGCTGACATGAATCTATAATGACATATAAAGCTTTATTTACAGTTTGCAACTATTATATTTAAATGTCTTTGATTGTTGACTACAGTGCGATAGGGAAAAGTCAGAAACCACAACAGAATGAAATAAAAGGTTAAAAAAGTCCACATACTATGAGAGTACGTTAGACAACAGATTGTTATGTTATAACAGTGTTGCAATGAAAGAAACTTACCGTCAGCTTTGTGTTTCTTAAAGCAGTTTACTGAACAACTACAAAGAAAAAACATAATTGATCATTAATGGCTTCCAAAAAGTGTAAATATTACTATTAAGTCAACATGTATTACGAAAACAGTAACTTACTATCTGATCCTGCAGACGGGACATCTGTATTTAGGAACCTGCTCACTACAAACCCCACAAAGTTGCATAACTAAGTTGACTAACTAAAAAACAAACAATCGATGAAGTAAAATAAAGTAATTATTATTTAGATTTTATAATAATGTTCCTGTAAATTCTCCACTCGTATAAACCAT
Organism: Misgurnus anguillicaudatus; assembly: GCF_027580225.2. Taxonomy (NCBI): domain Eukaryota; kingdom Metazoa; phylum Chordata; class Actinopteri; order Cypriniformes; family Cobitidae; genus Misgurnus; species Misgurnus anguillicaudatus. The sequence continues at coordinate 52,292,054 of NC_073358.2, read as the reverse complement.
GTGGGTGCTTCTTCTTCTTGATGTTTATTGTCTGCCGCTTATGACGCATTACCGCCACCACCCGGCCAACAATATATTTCATCAAAACTCCCCAAATAAAAGAAAGAAATGTTTTATTATTAACTTTAATTTATGCAAAATGTTATATTCATAAAGCAAATATCGTAAAGATAAACATTTGTTTTTGGTTCTTGATAAAGAAATGTATATTTATATGAAGACTATGAAGATTTTTTCGAAAGTAATAAGAATGCCACTAAAACTAAAACATAAAATATGTGAATCTTTTAATATATTTGTGTAATTCTTGATTTATATGGATTCTATAGAAGCAAGAATATTAATAAAGACTGTAATATTAATATATATTACAAATAATAATATTATTAATATTAGTATGCCTGTAAATACTGTACAACGCAGTCCAGTCAGCGGTCTGAAAATTAAAAAAAATAATAATTCTCAGTCAGGAAAAAAGAATTAATTTAACAGATATTAAGAACTGTTTAAATGTTGTTTATATATTCTTTATACACATTTACGTCAATAAAAACAACAATAATAAACATGAACAAATAATTAAAATAAGATAAATATTTTCAAGACTTTTAACTTGTTTCCGTTTGGTTTGACGAGCTCTTCTGGTTCACGTTGATGAGGTCACGGTGTCCTTCCGCACGTGTTTCTCTGAGAGATCAGTGAGGTTGCATCTCTCTCAGCATCGGGACTGAACCGAACTCAACTGCAGTCATGCTGAAGTCTCTGAGCCGCGCCGTTCAGCTCGCAGCCCGTTTATCCACCAGAACCGCACCGGGTCCGGTCACACCTGCGGTCCGATCCGCTTTATATCCCAGCAGAACCTTCACCAGATCCATCTGGATGATGAGCAGCAGCGGATCCAGGCCGAGACTGCTGACATCCACCGGGTTTCTGCCATCAACGTCCTGCGGCTGCGGATCTCTGCACACTGAAGGTAAAACATCACAACGTTAGCTGTCAACAATAAAGTACCACGGTATCACCACGATATTTATTAGATAACGTGTAATTGTTAATATGGTAATCTTTCAGTTGCATTATAAAGTTATACAGTTACAGTACATCACCATGATAATTGATTCAACAAAGGTAACGTTACATCTGATACTACTCCTGTATTAAAGTATTAGTTTAAAGAAGATGATACTGAGCTACATTTTGTGTGTCCTGTGTGAAGTTAAAGTGCTGTAATGACTGTGCTGTTCATCGTGACGTCATATTAAATGATTTCACGTGTTTCAGTTGTGATGAAGAAGTGACCTTGAAATGTCAGGTAGTGTTTAGAGGATAACTTAACTTCAGCTAACCAGCTGAGACGACTGTAAAAATGCTTTGTAATTTAATACAGCTACTGGTGCAACAAATTATGTAAAACTTTTGCCACGTGCAGTCTTTAAACCACTGCTGCTTGTGTTATTGGTGAATCACATTTCTGTTATAACACTGTGTTTAATGTATGTTATGGATTCATTCTTCAGGTGATAAAGCGTTTGCAGAGTTTCTCACGGATGAAATCAAAGAAGAAAAGAAAATTCAAAAGAAACAGACTCTTCCTAAAATGTCCGGTGGCTGGGAGCTGGAATTAAACGGGACTGAAGCCAAACTGATCCGATTCATCTCTGGAGAAAAGTGAGATTTAAGTTTCTGACTTCATTTCACACAATCTGAACTGGTGTTTATTAAAGGATTACTCCACTTTCATAAAAAAAAAATATAGATCATTTACTCACCTCCATGTCATCCAAGATGTTTTTGTCAAGAAGAAATGAAGTTTTTTGAGGAAAACATTACAGAATTTTTCAATTTCGCACGGAACGTCGTGTACCACCCCGCAGGCAGTGTTGTTTTTGGCAGCTGTTTTAGTCTTAGTCTTTTGGACGAAAATGCTTTTAGTTTTAGTCACTTATAAAATTGATAGTTTTAGTCAAGTTTTAGTCGACAAAAACGCAAAAAGGTTTTAGTCAGGTTTAAGTCAATTATAGTAAAAAAAAGTATTTTTTAACCAATGAATTTAGGTTAAAAAGTGTGGTGTATTTTATACAATTAAAATGTGCATTAAGGTTGTCCCTGAGGGCTTGCCGTTGTTTTAGTCGGTGTGCCTTCTGCGTATGTCATAACAAAAAGTTATGAAGAAAAAAGTTGAGCCTAATATACCCTCATGTTAAGTTTGTGTGTTACGCTGAGACCTCGCTTATAAAGTTGAGAAACGCTTGCCTTGCCTTGTTATTTAAATACACCACTAAAAGTATTGGAAAAGGGCTTAGGTTTGACAAGTAGATGCATGTAAAACCTTAAGCTTACCATGAAATGTGTCACAAGCCGAATGTCGAGTAAAATTGAATATATATGATATGTTAACAGTGTGATTTGTTAGTTACCTTTAAAAAATATTAGCGTGATGAGCCTTCAGGTGCCGCTTGAGGTTGGTGGTATTCTTCCCACCTAGTTTGTGGCCACATTTACCGTCGTATTCCAATATGCATTCCGTTTTTCTGTCTGATGGATTATACTGAAAGTTTGTCCATAAATCATCTCATCGTTTCCGTTTATTGGCGTCACCGCTACGGTCCTTCGAACTCGCCCCAGCCGCAGGTGTGTTGTTTGAAATCTGGTGCGCGTGCGCTGCATGGCGGCAGCCGGGTGGTGGGCGTGAGTGAGACTGTGTTGACCCAAAACAAGGATAGGAAGCGGCAGCATTGCTGATTTTTTTTTGCTAAAAACAGACAGATTTCACGCAAAATAGGCAGAAATGACATGCATTGTGAACGTCACACTTATAATCATTTTCGTTCCGTCTTGTCTCGTCAACGAAAACTCGAAAGCGTCTCGTCTCGTCAACGAAAACTCGAAAGCGTCTCGTCTCATCAACGAAAACTCGAAAGCGTCTTGTGTCATCAACGAAAACTCGAAAGCGTCTCGTCTCGTCAACGAAAACTCGAAAGCATCTCCTCATGTTTTCGTCACCTTAGAGACATTTTTAGCTAGTCATCGTCGCGTTAGCGTCATAAAAAATAAGTCATGGTTGACGAAAACAACACTGCCCGCAGGATGCCTAATCACGTCTTTGCATTGACTTAACATGTAAATCACTCGATTTCTGCGTCCGGTGTAAACCCTGCATAAGAGTCTTATCTAACGTAATGATCGTCATTTACGCCCAAAAAACAAAAATGATGTTCTTTTAAACCACAACTTCTCGTCTTGCACTAGCCGTGTGACACGCCAGCACGACCTTACGTATTACGTGATGACGTGGAAAGGTCACACGTTACATATGTGAAACGCACACTTGTAGACCATTTTAAACAATAAACTGACACAAAGAATCATTCCACATAAAACCACGTCTGAACGCTCCTCTTTCTTTACACGTGTAAAAACTGGAGCGGTAGTTTCACATACGTCATGCATGAGCTTTCAACGTGATTACGTAAGGTCACGGTGGCGTGTAACACGGCTAATGCAAAATGAAAAATTGGGGTATAAAAGTACTTTTTTTTTTTTGGGCAAAAATGATGATGGTTTTACTAGATAAGACCCGTGTGTCTCGGTTGGGATCGTTTGGAGCCATTTCAAGCTGCATTGAAGCCTGTTGAGGTCCACTAGGGTTCACTGTATGGAGAAAAATCCTGGAATGTTTTTTAGTACACTTCATTTTTTCTTGACTGAACAAAAAAAGGCATAAACATCTTGGATGAGATGGGGGTGAGTGAGTTCTCTGGATTTTTAAATGAAAGTGGAGTAATGTTCATGTACTGGCTTTCTCTTATAGAACATAGATATTTTGTCATATATGTACAAGTATGGTGTACAAACTAAGTACAATGATAAACACAAACTCAAATGCGGCTTACAGTATTTCTAAATATTGTAGTGTGTTTGAATATTCCTGAGCTGCTTGCCATCATCTTTTAGGACCACAACTATTTTGTAATAATACTTACACTTTTTGTTTGGCAGAGTCACGGTCACATTTAATGTGAACAACAGCATCCCACCTCAGCTGGAAGAGGAGGAGCCAGAACAGAGTCAGAAAGCAGAAGAGAACGAGGTTTCATTTCTGCACACTTACACTGAGAAAACCTGCATAGCTTATAATATCAGGTTTGACGTATGTTTTTATTGCTTGTTTTATAGCCTGACATTGTCTCGACACCTAACTTTGTAGTGGAGGTGACTAAACAGGGGGCCAAAAATTCATTAGTGTTCGACTGTCATTTCCCTGAAGATGAGGTGAGTTACTTCAACGTCTTCATCTTCATCACACTTTAAATGCATCTTAGATGTCTCTCTAAAGTCTCATTTAAAAACACTGGATATCAAATCCAAAGCTCTTTGTCTCTGAACAGAGCGCTCACGGTGATGGCGAGGAGGAAAGTGACATCTTTGCCATCCGTGAGGTCAGTTTCCAACCGGACGGAGACGTGGACTGGAAGGAAACCAGTTACACTCTTAACACAGACTCGCTGGACTGGGTAAGAACAGGGAAAAATTAACATGATGCAAGATTCTTGAGTATTACAAGACTGAAGGGGGCGATAGAGTTGATCAGTAATGACAAATGCAGTTCAACAAACTTTATTTAACTTGCTCATCATTGCATCATTTTGTAATGCTGTGATGTGTGAGATGCACCTTGCATTTTCATGTACCGATATTAAACTTCCCTTTTTATTTAAACCTACACTACAATGACCTCTAACCCCTTTTGATTCTCAGGCGTTATATGATCATCTGATTGACTTCTTGTCTGACCGTGGTGTTGACAACGCATTTGCTGATGAACTGATTGAGCTGAGCACAGCGTTAGAACATCAGGAGTACATCAAGTTCCTGGAAGACCTCAGCAGTTTCGTCAAATGCAAATAATTCATGCAGTCTAGATTTATTTAATCTTTTTGTGATATTTCTGGTTAATGCAGGACTCCAATACAATAAAGACAAACACAGAAACATTTTGTATTTAATTTTATATTATTTTTCCAAGTCATGTAAACAGGTTAGAGTTTTGTCGTTGCAGAGGTTTACAATTTACATTCAATAAAAAACACATTACTACTAAAGATATCAATAAATGAGGAAAAACACATGATGTACGTTGTGTTATTCTTTGTCTTAATCCTAAATATCCTGTTTTAGATAAAGTTTTCAGTGTTAGGTTTGTATTGTTCATGAATTTAGTGACCACCTAAAAATAGGTTTCTTAAAAATCTTTTGAATGTGGGTCAGATGATTTTGATATTCGTTGTTATGAGGAATCAAGAGATGTTTGACTTGTTGATAGTATAACAAATACCATTTCCATTTAAAGGATAGTTCACCCCAAAACCAAAGACGAGCTCATATTTTACTCCCCCTAAACCATTGTGGGTTGTTCCAATTCACTACCTTTTCGAGTTGTTCGTGTACAAAAAAGCTAAATTTAACTGCTGTAAAAATGTATCAATTTTTCTACTTTTTTTCATAAATCTGTTAATCACTCCCAGCACTGATCAAAACCACCAAATGTTTAAAATCTACCAAAATATCTATGATTGTAACTCCCTAATTTCCAAGTTCAAAAGTGATGTCACTGATTTGGGGGGAGCAGAAATTGACTGATTTTCAATATAAAAAGTGATTGTGGACTGTTTTTTTTAACCTTTTTCACAGTCTTGGGCATGCCAAAGATTGGTAAAACATTGCTTTGATGCATTTTTAGTTTTATTTATTTTTTCTCCCTCATTTACTGCTCCCGCCCCAACTGACTTTTGATTGCAAAGCCATGACACCATATAATCATGCCCTCCTGACCGTTGGCGGTTTTTCCCCCCGCCAAGAAGTAAAATTTGTCACTCCTACGGCTGATCACCATGTGGCACCATCAACCCTCCAGTAGACCCGTGCAAAAAACAGCTTCATTTCTGGCCTGTACATGTGAGGAAAATAAGTATTTGAACACCCTGCTATTTTGCAAGTTCTTCCACTTAGAAATCATGTAGGGGTCTGAAATTGTCATCGTACGTGCATGTCCACTGTGAGAGACATAATCTAAAATAAATCCAGAAATCATAATGTACGATAACTCAATGTACAAGCCAGAAATGAAGCTCTGTTTTTGCACAGGTCTACTAAAGGGTTAATGGTGCCACATGGCGATCAACAATAAAAATTTGGCAAATTTGGCCTCTTAGCAAAAGGAAAACCCGCCAACAATCAAGAATGCATGATAACATGGTTTCATTGCAATCGAAAATGTTGTTATTAAGGGAAGTCAATGGGGCAAAAACAGCAAATGAGGAAGAAAAAAACCTGATGCTGCAAAAAAATTAAAAATGCATCAAAGCCAATGTTTTTACCAACCAAGCCCAAAACTGTGAAAAAGGTGAACATCCGGTCCACAATCACTTTTTTAATTGAAAATCTGTAATTTTGTGGTTTTTAAATCAAATCAGTGACACCACTTATGAACTTGGCAAATAAAGAGTTAAAATCACGGAAACTTTGTAAGCATTTGGTAGTTTTGATCAGTACTGAGAGTGATTAACAGATCCACGAAAACATTTTTGGAAAAAATATTCATCTGATACACTTTCACAGCCATTCAATTTAGTGGCTTTTTTTGTACACAAACAACCTGAAAGGGTAGTATATTTGCCCACAGTATATTGTCGTGTTTTTTTAAAAATTCCAAAGAATTTTCTCAAAATATGTGTAAATATGAGATTTGTCACCAAACATCATTCCATTTGCTGAAACACAGAGATGGTTGTGGCCAAATTAAGACTAAAAAACAAAAAAAAAAAAAAATGGCCTCAACAACCCATAAGGGAAGTCATCCTAGGTGTATTTATGACTTTCTTCTTCAAAAACAAGAGTTTTCTTAGATATTATCTTGGCTCTTTCCAGCATTATAATGACATTAGTGCCCCATTTGTAAAGCCTAAAAGCAAATCCATACAATTATTAAATATCTTCTGAGGTGATGCGATGTGTTTTGTGAGGATGCGTGTGCGTGTTCATGAGAGTTGTGACCCAGCGTTATAAAAAACATCGCTATTTATGCTACACATAAAATATTGGCTCATTTTCATTTCAGGGCGAGTTATTCCTTTTAATACTTTGCATTTCAAACAGTTGGAAATCATTCTGGTGCCATGTCCAGCTACCCAATATAAAAGTACATTATTATACTCAAATAAAGGTAGTGTTGATGTTAAAAAAGTCTTTATTTCACAGAAATAAAATAGTCAAAACACGTAAAAACATCCTCTTCCATGTAGATGAATTCCTCACAAGACAACAGAAAGATAATCACACACCTACAGAAGAAAAACAGATGAAAATCACTGTACAGCATTCATCACATCAGAGTTAGAAAAGATTTAGTTTATAATAAACAGCATTGACCAGATGAGATAACACACACACACACATACATTACAGCTGAGCATGAGGTTTGATGAGCCGTCTGTATTGAAGGCCATTGAGAAAGTGGGGTTGTGAAGACATTCGTCCGTGTGCTCAGTTACTCGTCTTTCTAAAAGACTCTGTAATATCTCTAATGTAATGTTCCTGCCCTGTGAAGACACGCAAACAAACTCGGGTGGACATTGGAGAAACATTTCAAAGAGTTTTATAAATATTAAAGTGTAACAAACTCACGATAGTGTTGACGTAAAGACCACACGGACATGACGTAAAATGACTGTTGACTGTCAGATTATTCATGTGAAGTAGAAAAGCGTAATGAGCGTGTCATATCACAGCTGTCAGATGATGATTTTACTATGAAGACTTACATGTGACACAACGGACATATGATCTGTTCATTTTGCTCCATTCTCTCCAACACCGAGTTTAAATAATGTTCTTCATACTGAACGTTGTTCTGATATTCCTCTAGGATGGAGAGCTCTGAAGAACAAGAAACAGCTTTGTTATTATTTCACTTTTAAATGCTATATTTATTGCATACAACAGGAGTTTCACACAATTTGACTGACTTCAAAAAGTTGTATGTTATTAGTTAAAAAAAAAGTTTTATTACTTATTTTTATACCTACTACTCTCTCCTAAAAAACAAAAGTGTTTATGGCTTTGTGTACTGCATTAGGTATAAATCAACATTCACGACGAGAAATGTCGGCAAACTGAACTGAAGCAGAGATCAGGAGCTTGCGGTCGCCACGAGCATCATTCACTAGCATGACAGAACAGCGCATCACGTGCTGCTTATGATCTTATCATAAACTAAAATACAGAGTGGTTTCTCCAGAGAATAATTTGCAAACTTCAGTACTGCAGGACTTTAAACATGTGTCTTTACGGTATTTTTATGGTATGTGTGTGAATGCACGCAGACAACCCAGAAAATCATTGGCAGTTTAAATTAACAAAAAAATAATATCAAACGATCACGGAAAAATCCTAGACACTTTTTCCATGTATTTTTTCATAATCTGTGTGTGAAAAGGCCTGTAGATAGATAATGCTGGTAAAACCTTGTGCTATGAGTTCCTGCTGAATCTCCTCAAACGCTGACAGTTCATCAAACTCCTGCTGGGCAGAGTAAACCTGTGGACGAAACATATAGTTTAATGTTAAAAGTTAAAAGGATTGGATTTTTTTTGACATATTTATTGGTATAATATTTATTTTCAGTTAAGGTTGCAAAGCTAGAGAATTTTGCAAATATTCCAGGTTGGAAACTTAAGAAATTAAAGGTGTAGTGTGTAATTTTTAGAAGGATCTCTTGATAGAAATGCAAAATAATATACAAAACTATATTATCAGGGGTGTATGAAGACCTTTTTATAATGAACCGTTATGTTTTTATTACCTTAGAATGAGACGTTTTTCTTTACATACACAGAGGGTCCCCTTACGTGGAAGTCACCATTTTGTGCCACCATGTTTCTACAGAAGCCCTTAACGGACTTTTTTACTAAGTTGTCTCCGACGATGACTTGTTTTTCGAGTAGCGGCTACTGTAGCTTCTCTAAGCATTTCAAAAGCGAGGGGTGAGCAGTGGACTGAGCCGTTGGTTGCAATTCGCAAACCTCACCACTAGATGCTGCTAAAATTTACACACTGCACCTTTAAAAGGTATTTTTTTGCAAAATTGACCTCTCGCCGGCCCCTCCCCCAAAACGGCCATTGTCCAATCACACATCACATTAACCATTACCATGTTATCACCTCCGAAGGGCTCGACGAAAGGCTAATTCCGGTAATATTTACAAACTCTATCACATACAAACTAGGGATGCTCCGATCGATCGCCCGATAATGCTTGCAATGTTTCTCAATGAATTACGATGAAATGCCACTACATCCAAAAGCCAGGGGGCGCTCTCGTGCAGAAACTCAAAATGTGCTGTAGATGAAGAACAATACACACGCAGCTGTGATGACACGCAGCTCCATGAAATGGCTGAAGGATATATATTTATATTGCTGTTCTTCAAACCTTTTCAGGTATTTTCATGATAATAAAGAATAATGTTTAATAATATGTTTAATAATTATGTTTGACGAGTGTTGCTTTTTCAAATGCATGTTATAAACGACTCAAACTAACAGTGATTTTAGATCGATAAGGACTTAATGATCAAAAGCCGTAGTACATGAAATAGCTGTAATAAGATCGGCTGTCCGATTCAGAATAGTGGAGATCAGCATTGATCGGAGCATCCCTAATACAAACATCACATCTGGCTCATCTTTATCCACGTGCCAACATTTCCCATATATTCCTGTGTAACTTCCATGGAAAGTTTCCAAAATTTCTAGATTTTTGCAACCCTATTTTCAATCAGCCAATACATTTTCATCTTCCTTGAATTTGTTGTAGGATGTAAAGCCAAAGTATGACAGACAGTAAAATGACCGATCATTGTTCACATTCTAACGTGACATTGTGTTACACCGAACAACACTCAAACCTAAATATTTACTATAAGTATGTACTGAAAAGGGGCATATTTATAAATATTTAGTTTCATCTTTTATTTACTGTAATTACATGTTATATCGGCCTCATATCGGTGACATTGCTTTCTCAATATCGGCCATGAAAACCCCCATATCAGTCCCCCACCTGATAAAAGTCATTTCCTCATCATCAGGGTGCATTTTGTGTATCTGCATATTAGATTTAAAGGAAATTTCAGCACAAGATCAATCGAGTGACGCACCTCCCTGACCCCGTGTCCATTCCACAGTGATGGTAGACTGTGATTGGATGACTGCAGGGCGCTCCACTCCTCCTCCATCACCTCCTGAACCAGCAGAGAGCAACTGGAGGAACCTGAACTGTCTCCAATCTGACGAAACTTCTCCAGTAACCTGGACCTGCTGTTCTTTAACCGCTCCACACATCGCTGAGGACACACAGGGAACATTACATTAGTCATTTCAGTGACCTGTACACTAGTATAACTCTTACATTTTTAGTCTGAGAGGTAAACCCGGGGAACAAAGGGTCACATTTTTTTTAGGGGTACATTTTTATAATACTCGCCCATCATAAAGTTATGAATTTATTATCTACACATCCTGCAGTGAACTGTAACTATTTAATGTGTTGATAATATGTGCAAATTGGTTTTAGACAACTCTAGTTGTTGATACAAACATATGCATTTAAGGTTAACTACACAATCTCAGTGCAGTAATGATAAAGCAGGACTTTTACCTTGCGGTACGTCTCTTTCCATGGTGGAGTTGTGCCTTTGTACATGGATCTGTGTCTCTGTATCGCGTCCATGATCGGGAAGATTAATTATGATAAAAACACAACCAGCAGATTACAACCCTTAAGAGTACAAACACAAAACTGACGGCTGGCGGTCAATTAAGGACTTTTACGGTTCCGGCGGCGTCCTAAAACCCGGAAGTTAATTCGAGGCTCGTGGGATTTGTAGTCCGGATTTCTGAGACTCTCTGACAGAGTACCGCGAGAGCGATTCAAAAGACCAGCTTTTGCCAACCTCTCGCGGTACTTTGATGCCATACACTGATCTGTCTGCGCAGCGTGCGTGAAGTATTTTTAATTCTTCAAAAGGTATTATTATTATTATTATTATTATTAATTTTAACAAATTGCTTTTTAAATTTAAATAAAAAAATAAATTAAACGTAATTAATTGTTTTATTATACGCATTATATTTTTTAATTATTTTTGCCTTTGTGATAGAAAATAAATATAGGCTATAAAGTTCATTATTTATTATGTAATGTATAAAAACACGTGTACACATGTGTATATGTGGGATTTTAAGTGTAAATTAAAATAAGATCAAATGCAAATATTTAGTAATCAAACAAAACGTTACTAATAATATCCTCAACATATCCCTGCAGATCAATTTCTGTGACAGACACTTACATAACTGTGTGTGGGGCTTAAACCGCCTTTAGAGGTGAAGCCAGAAACAGCTCACGACTAACCAGATAGTTTGACCAGATAGGTCGTATCAACAACACACGCGCTTGATCTTTGACCTGCAGCAGTAGAGTTGAGGTGTGTCCTCAGCCTTTTAGATACAGCATTGCTTTTTACCATCTGGAGAATAAACAGTTTAGCTGCGATGGCAAAGCCCGAGTACTCTGACACGGCGGAGCCGGATCACATAGGACAGGAATCCGAGTCTGATTCGGATCCGGATGACCGTTTACCCACTGTGGACGCAGGTGTGGAATCCGGATCGGTCCGGCGGACTCAGGTGATCCACAGCGGACATTTCATGGTCTCCTCTCCACACAGCGACTCAGTCAGGAGGAGAAGAGCAGCTTTTTATCATTATGAGAATATTGAGAGTGTTAATAAAGCGACCTGCCAGACGTACAGTTTCGGTTCATTGAGCTCCAGACGTCTCAACATTGACCCTTCACTTACCCGGCTGTTTGAGTGCATGACACTGGCATACAGGTAAACATTCATACCTTACAGTCAATATAGTGTGTGGTAAACTCTTTTAACTTCTGGGAACCTGTATTATTAGCTACACTGTTATTTTTTTGTTATTGTAGAAATTACAGTACTACTGCCAGCTGTTTGCCAGTAACTTACTGTAGTTTTAAATTGATGTTATTTACTGGCAACAGCTTGTTCAAAGTTAAATAAACATTAAAAAGTCTTTATCTTTACAGAATAAAACAAGAGCCTCATGCAAAGCATTCTGGGAAACAAAATCTGAAGGAAAAAAGGTTGATGAGAATTTCTGGTTCCAACAATGCTTTGCATGAGGCTGTTATTTTATAGTTTAATTCTGTAAAGACAAAGACTTGTTAATTTAACTTTAAATAAAATCAATTTAAATCTACAGTAAGTTACTGTAACAGCTGCATAGCTACAACAAAAAGTTTTACAGTGTACTTTACAAATTTGTGCATTAACAGACAATTACAATAAGGCAAAAACATAATATAATGTAAAATAATAGTCTCAACGAACAAAGCACAGTTTTAAGGAAGATGTAAATAAAACACAGGCAAAAAGAAATAAATACATAAAATAATCAAAAGGTTAAAATAAACTTCAGGTTGTTCTAAAAGTATAAAGTCCTTCAATAGGTTAAATAACCTTACACTTTTCAATATTACTTTACTTAAAGATGTACAATAAAAAACAGAAAACATTAGCTTTATTTTCATATATTTACATTTATGAATGTAACATTTTTCCATTATAAATAAATGATTCAATAGAAATTGAATTTGTTTATCTTCTATTAGTGTGCCAAAATTATATAATAGATAATATAAAATAAATAATAATTTTAAAGAACTAAGATATCAGAACAATTGTAACTTTAAGCCACTCATACCAGACCAGTCAAAAAACAAATGTAATGTTTTATTTGAAAGTGCACTTCCTTGGTAGCTACTTTACAAATGTACAAAACAAATCTGTTCAACTTTTACCTGGTCAACATCTGTCTGGAATATATGTGCATTTTTTTTTACCACATTTTGCATTTGCTCTTATAAAGTTTTTGTTGATGTCAATGCAATTGTATTAATATTTATTTTAAAGCATTGGTTTGCCTGCACCTCTTAAAAGGGTTCTTGACTTAGACTCATGACATTTGTTGAAAGCACATGAATGCTGTAATGTTTGATAATGTGAAAGTCATTATAAAGTGCTATCTTAAAGAGAAACAGTCGCTTTCAGCATTCAGTGCTTGTTTTCGAAACAGCTGTGAAATCTGGACTTTGACAGGAGTTGGACAGCAGACAGGGTGAGAGTTACAGAGTAACTGGGCTTAGAGTAACTTCAAATAACAATCTTACTTTTTTAACCCATGATATTACAACACAGAAAGCAGGGTCATTTTCAGACATCTAACCAATAAGTTCTGTGTTTATGAATGTTGCATTTATTATATCAGTATCCAATTTAGACCCTTTAAACCAAACTGTCCTATTTGATCTGGTTTCATTGAAAACTTGATGTGTATATTGGGCTAAAAAGCTTTGATTTGCTGTTATAATACACATGAAAAGCTTAAAGGGATAGTTCACAAAAAATGAAAATTCTGTCATCATTTTCTCCTCCTCATGTTGTTACAAACCTGTATGAGTTTTTTTCTGATAAACACAAAAGAAGATATTTTGATAAATAATGGTAAACACACAGAGGGCTGTGACGGTTGTCATAATCATTGCACAACCGCAGTGGTGATGTGGGAGTGGGACCCGAGGTGGTGTGCACGTCACAAAAAATATAAATTACAATCTCGTACAACAAGATGTCTTCAAGTTCAGGTAAACGCAAACGGCCAGCAGACTCAGAGTAAGTGCGCTATTTGCAAGGGGAGGCAACTGATGACTCGCTGGCTTGGGGACGGAACAACGAGGCAAGATATTCTCTCTTGGTCACACAAGGTTGTGAGAAATCAATGTACGCTACCAGTACACTATCAGAACGTGTTTTTAGGAAACATTATAAGCCCAAAAGGATTTCTCACTAGAACCAAGTGTTGTTTTACGGATGGAAGTGTTAGCACCAACATAGGCGCAGATTCCGTGGGTGCCCCGGAGCTGGGCCAAGCACATGTGCTCATTTGCTTCACATTTTGTGTCTAAAACCACACGGAAAACTTGACCACACCGCCTTCCTCCTTTTCAAAGTGCATGGGCGCTCCAGAGCATCTGTCGTTGCAAAGTAACCTAAGCATTGCTTGATGTGGTGACGAGCACCCACCAGGGCGAAAAGAAACCGGTGCCTGTGAACCCGGCATTTTTTACATTTTAAAATATATGCATGCATTATATATAAGCCTATGCATCAATGTCCATACACACACACACACACACACACATATTCTATAACCACCGCAGTGCACTACCATCGGGGTGGTAAAATACAGCCACCGTCACAGCCCTAGCTGTAACCATTGACTTCCATAGTAAGAAAAACAAATACAATGGAATTCAATGGGTCCCATCGACTGTTTATGATTACCATCATTAATCAAAATATCTTCTTTATCATTTATCAAAATACTTACACCTGTTTTTTATTTATAAAGGTGATCTGTTAACTTTTTGATATAGTGCCCGATAAAGACCTGAAGGTCGAAATGTTGCACTGTTAAATTATATTTGGAGCATTTTATCAGTGTGCTGGCTTCTTTGTTGATTTCTCTCGAATCATTTTTGGATCAGCAAAAAATGGAAATAAAAAAACCCAAATCAATAAATTATAAGCATAAGGAAATAAAAAAGAACAAAAGTTACAGATAAAGTATAGTAAGATTCAAATGAATAATAACACTGTCTTCTTCATTGTTTAAATGAAATATAATTCATCTTTTTATAGATGCAGAAGTGATTTTTCTTTTGTTTTCTGTTGATTGATTAACATAATATAAACATACCTGTAAGCAGATTTCTTAAGGGTACTGCCACTTTAAGACCGAATAAGCACGGATCCTTACAGTATACTGACGCACATCTGATTTCTTTCTGAACTGTTTGCGTTCACTTTAAGACATAACTGACTGATTTTATGAGATTACGTGCCAAGACTGTGTTTTTTTTTAGATCATTTAGATTGTATGTGTCCTGTCAAGCGCAGAGAGATTCTGTGTTTGCATGCTTTTTGAAATGCGCATCTCCGTTTGTGCACTTATGAGTGTTTGTCCATTTAAGTACAGAGAACAGCTCACTTAAACATCGTCTTGCGCTCAAATTGTTTAAATTTGTTTAATTGTTAACAACGAATTTTTGCCCAAAATGGCTATTTTTTTCACACCTACAAAGTGGCAATGCTATAATAAATGATTTCTGGTGTATTTTGGGCTAAGACTTCATATACGCACTCTAGGGACACTAAATAAAGCAATAAGCCTTTAGAAGCAGTGGGTTACCAGTGCATTTTATAACAGCTAAGGGGCGTTGTTAGGCACATCGCGAAGTGGAGTGCCTAAAACCCCCTTAGCTGTTATAAAATGCACTGTAACCCCACTGCTTCGAGGGGTTTATTGCATTTATAAAACGGTTACTTCATATGCCTAACCATAGCGGGATTTTATAAAATAAAACACAAATAAGTTGTAATTATATTAGTACAAATATTACTCTTCTGCCAAACAAAGTAGTTCCTCAGAATCAAGTGTGACTGAAACAGAGCGCAGTTCCCAACCAACACAGACGCAGCAAAGACACAATGAAAATATGATTTAAGACTGTAGTGTTTATTTTATAAATCACCATTCATCTAATTTATACATTAACATTTAAGTTGCCACCCAGTTTTAGTTTAATGCCTTGCAGAAAAATTATCTTCTTTAAATAAACATAAAATATCAAATGAAAGAACAGACCATCTGCTTTCAAACAAAAACAAACAAAAAACATTTCATCCTACCCTCATTTGTAAAAGCGGAGATAATTCCATTTTTGTGAAAAACTTTTGTAAGAGATCAGATTCAGGGCCTGATGAAAACACGCTGTTTTCAGTGTTGAGTGAATGCGTCAGTGTTTAAATTGGGTAAGATCGCCACCCAGTGGATAAAAGCGGACGTATGGACTTGAGTTATAAACTCCTCAGACAACATTTTCTCTTTATCGACGAACTGACTCAACAATATTTATTGACATTTTTTGGATATCGCCATTAATTGTGCAATTGTAGACAAATTAAAAATATGATTAAAGACTCTGGTATTTATTTTCATAAATCAGTACGGAGCAACAGTGGCGCAGTGATACTTATGTAATGTGGTCTGAACCGTGAGGTTACCGGTGTATTTTATCACGGCTTAGAACGCGTTTCAACCAATCAGAATGAAGAACCAGAACTGCCCGTTTTAAGTATTTATTTTACATCTTTAAAAAGTCTTGTGAAATGTCCCCTTTAAAGAGATTATTATCATTTATGTACAATTTCTTTTGCTTTTAATTTGTGTCTCTTTTGACTGGGTGGGCCAGCCGTCAATTTGATGGAACCAGTGCCACCCTGGCCCTATAGCCTCACCACTGATATGTACCATTTAGGTACAGATGTGTTTACATTTGGTACCAATATGTACATCTGAGCTACTAATAATATCAACTCTTTAGATGCAAAGGAAAGGTGTACTTCATGAAAGGGTACCACACCAGTGACTGCCAGTGATCATACTTTGACCATTTGTTCTGACGGTGTACTTCAGATGTGGTATCCCAGCAGTTGAATGTACAGGAAACAGAATTGTTTTTACCCTCAGGTTAATGAAGCTGAATCAGTGATGTTTTTCTGGAAACTTTTCACGTCACTTTAAACATTTCAACGATCATTCTCACTGGGTTCTTAGCAACCGAGTGAACACAACCCTCACAGTTGACTCGTCTGGTGTTTTTCGAGGTTAACTGCACCACATCAGACAGTAGATGGTGTCAAGTGTTGTCAGTATATTGGCAGATGGGCAGCTGTGTCACTGCATTAGTCTGATGAAATGATCCTGTCTGAACACACAGTCTCTCTCTGTCTGTCACATTACTGGAGAAAAAACATGTTTTTACAGAGGAAAGGACAATTTCACAACTCTCCCGAAATATCTGTCCTAGTCTCCTCTGAGTTTTATTTAAAGGGGCCATGTTACAAGACTTTTTTTAAGATGTCAATCCAAATCTTTGGTGTGATGTTCCGAGAGTACACATGTGAAGTTTTAGCTCAAAATACCATATGGATAATTTGTTAAAATTGCCACTTTGTAGTTGCGAGGAAAAATGTGTCGTTTTGGGTGTGACCTTTAAAATGCAAATGAGCTGATGAAATTCAAACACTGATCGCAATGGTGGTGGTGGTTTGTTGCAATTGAAACTCAATTGTGCTGTCAATTATTTTCTTTCTCTTTCTCTCTGCACTAAATGGCTGTGCTGTGATTGGATAGTGCAGATTAAGGGGTGGTATTATTATAATAAGAGCTCCTTATGACATCACAAGGAGCGCACACAAGTGTAGTTAATGTAAGCTGTCTATTCATATGGTAGGCAAACATTTGACAATTTATTTAAAAAATAATAAAATGTCAATGACATGAAACTAATCTGAATTCAATTTTTGTTTTTTTTCACAGTGGGAAACTTGTTTCTCCCAAGTGGAAGTCTTTCAAAGGTTTGCGGTTACTGTGGAGGGATAAAATTCGTCTGAATAATGGCATCTGGAGGGCTTGGTTTATTCAGTGTGAGTCTCTTGTTGTGTTGGTTAACTCTGGTTTATTACTGCTATAACTCGTCTCATGTTTGTTTTGTAAAATGTCTAATGAACAGAAGTTACATTCATCATGTGGAAAGTGTAAACCACACACAGCAGCAACATTATAACCATACATTATAGTAGTGAGTTTTGCACGAGCAAGCATTGCTTATGTTTTTGTAAAGAAGAATGAATTCTGGTTATATCTTATACTTGTGTTTGTGTCAGATGTGGAGAAAAGGAAGAATCCTGTGTGTGGATTTGTTACTCCACTGGAAGGCACGGAGGCCGATGCACACGGCAAACCTGAGGTGAGCTGTTCTCAGGGATAAACAACACGTTTAATCCACACATCATACCAGCAAATAGTTGAGGGATGATCTGTCAATTATATCTGTAATTAACCCTTGAGATTGGTTTATCACAGCAGTGTTGATCTGAATGTTTGACACATGTGATGTTCTCAGGCGATTGTTTTGGAGGGCAGCTACTGGAAGAGACGGATCGAGGTGGTCATCAAAGAGTATCACAAATGGAGGATTTACTATAAGAAACGAGTAAGTGTACAATATTTCATGATGATGTGCATAAAGCATATTGTAAATATCCACAAATAATCTGTATGGAAAAGGGTTGCCTTAGTTTTTCTGCATCTTTATTCACCACAAGCAGTGAAATATCACTGTAACATGAGCGTTTTATGTAAGTAATAAACTTAAGATCTGTTTTACTGGTGATGCATTGTTATGAAATCAGAATGAGCTGTTAATGCATGCAAAGATGATCAGAAAAGTGCCATTGATACTCTATTCAGTAATCTTTTTTGGGGGCAGGCGTGAGGCATTTCTGCATGCTGAAAAACAGACGCATACAAAATGAATTCTTATATTAATAAACCAGCTGCCGGTGTTCCTCCCAGTAATATTTACCTGCTAGCATCAACATGGCCTGTATAAACCAGTATAGGATTTTTATTGAGAAATGCAGATGCATATACGGGTGATTCTCACGAAATCCAGACTTAGAAGGTGTCCAGCATCAGTTTTTTTTAAAAAGCCCTTGAAGCCATTTTTTTGCACATATAAGATTAAGGTCTGAACTTACTATAACCATTATTTTTAGAGGATTTAAAAAATATTTCCTATAGAATTATTTACATTTTTTAGATTATCATTATAAAAAATTATCATTACCGCAAGTTAACATGATATTACATTAAATATATGCATTTACAAACTCATGTTTCGGTAATGAGAACCAAAAAGTTTCAAATTTCAACTTTTATCTGGAGAGAAAAATAAGAACTGCTTACCTGGTAGCCATCTTGAGTGTCACAGTCAATTATGTCCCTTCCAACATTTTTTTTATTTTTTTGAAAATGTTAGTTTCTTGAGGGCTTAAATAATGATTGAAAATTGTTGCGGAGGATGAGAAAATTTTTCTTGGACGCATTTATGATCACCAAATACCACATGTTTCTTTACTGTAAATGAAGAGTTTCGTTGCAAAAAGAGATAAATCCATTTTCTAACATTTTTGTCAAAACATGTTTATTATTATGTTATCATGTTATTATTTTGTTTTATGGTGCTACCTAGCTGTATTTTTTGAAGTTATAAAGGTTTAAATCAAAACAAACCAACTGCAGTTGAATTGAAATTAATTGGAATGCACAACCAAAAAACGAGATTTCTGAACAATTAAAAAAATGGTGGTTATCTCATTTTGCAACGAAACTCTTCAAATGTTTATAGTATAACATGCACTGAAGGTTTTAATTTTTAGATTTTTTAATTACAAATATTTCCATGTCAAAGAACCCAAATCCAGTCATGAACACGTTGTGGTAATGAAAATTTTCCCCTTAAATGTGGAAAAAACTACAAAATTGGTTTGATGATGTCATTTGAAATCATGTGCAAAATAGTACACGAAGAGATGTTTGTAATTGTATGCTTCTTATTTTGATACTCTTACTTTGCATTTACTTTTTTATCAGAATGTTTCATGACACCTCATAAGTCTAATTTCGCAAGAATCACCCATATTTGCATTAAATTTTGCTGAATTGACTCGATATTTACTTCTTGTTTGGTAACACAAGTCACAAAGATTTTGTAAATGACAGAAGGGGGAGCTGCTGTACCTCTTCATCCCAACAGTGCTGTGCTATCCATCATCTCGATCTCAAGGCCAAACATCACCCAATATCTCAGATATAAAGTTACTTTCCTCTCCACATGGAAAATGATTTTTACTAGGATTTTTTTAGGTGAAATCCATACAGTTCTCTTTCTTGATATATCTGAGCAAGTGATGTAAAAGCATGTTTATCTGTTGAGATGATATTACAAAACTCTATGGGGCAACTCGAGATAAAGAACCCAAGGTTCAGTATTCAGAGAAAGCCCATTATATTCATTGACATTTAACATCATGACCTCATTATTAAAAGATGCTTTAGATGTTTCAATTCACTTTCTAATTTTTAATTTATGAAATGTAAGATGCTGTACTGAAATGTTTTCCACTAAGGCTGCTTTAAAGCATATCTTTCATTTATATAGGTATAACGTTGGATTAATTCTGATTAGAATCACAATTCATTGCATCTTAAACATTTGTTGTTGTTTTAGCTTCAGAAGAACAAAGATCTGCTGTCCATGCTACAGAAGGTAAGACATGCTAAAGTGATGAAATTTGCCCTCATAGTAATGCGGTAATGTCTTTGTTTCTAGATCTTTCTTGTTGCTTTCTCACTGGTAGTGACCCAGCGTCATTATTGATTAAATAGTGTTTAGTAGGTTAGGAGTTCAGTTCATGTTTGTACAATTTCTATGAATCGCTTCCTCTCTGATGTTGCATCCCTCAAAAAATGAACGGCGTATGAAACACGTGAGGAAACACAAACGCGCAGATTCGCGTGCGTCACGGCCCTGATATTGGTGAGAAAGTGAGCCATTTGATGCATTCGACGACAAAACGTGTTAATCTTTCCTTCTGTTCCATCAGATGGCCAAATAAATGCACGTTCAGGCTTTAATGCTGTTTAATCAAATCTGACCCACATACTGAAAGATGTGAAGCGGCAGCTCATTTTGTTTTTCTTAAAATGCTGTTTTACACCCCTGAGGTGTTGTGGATATGCATTTTACTGTACTGGTACTATGGTACAAGGTTGGCAGCAGATAGGAATAGAAATTTATATGCAGTTCAGTTCCATAGCATCAGCAGTGTACTTTAGACTTTATTGTTCAGTTTGGGGGAAAATGCATTCAATTTATGCTCTCTGCATATATTCATCAAATACTTTCAAATACTTCAAATTTAGTATATTAAGGATTGTTCTTTAGGACTACAGATGGAAAGTAGCTTAATGCTAAATCTGGTCCAGCCATCTTTTTAATGTAACTGGACATTGTCCTGATCAATAAATAAATAAACAAACAAACAAATCTGATTAATCTCTGGCCATTTATTGGCAGAATCCATTAAACGCCACATGATTTTTAAGCAAAGTCCTCTAAGTGCATTAAAGACGAATTGGATGAATGATGAGTGCACGTTTATCGGATTTCAGTTGTCGAGCTGAAAGAGATTTTTACCCGGTTACATGAGGTTTGGCAAATATATTAGGATATTGAAAGGACTGTAAACAGTGACTGAAGACAGATAGATTGGGAAATATATATTATATTTTATATGTATATTATATTTTATTTTATTTTTTATATATATATATATATATATATATATATATAATATATTTAAGCAATATCGCTCGAGTAGGAGTGTTACATTTAGCTAAATTTAGAACAGATAAAAATGTGCGATTAATTTGGATTAATCGCGAGTTAACTCATGAAATCATGCGATTAATCGCGATTAAATATTTTAATCTATTGACAGCCCTATATATATTATATATTAATATTTATATTTTTTAAATGTATCATTTAGTATAATTTATATATATACTCGAGGCAAGTGCTGTATCGTGAATAAGTAACGGCTGAAGGGGTTGCAGGCACTCCGCTTCGCGTCGTGCCTAACAACGCCCTTCAGCCGTTACTTATTCACAATACAGCACAGCCTCTCGTACCTTATTGCTTTTATAAAACGGTTACCACACAATATTAAAGTGAAAAAAATATTAGTGCAACTTTCATGAAGTTAAATCAATAAAAGCATTCCTTCTGCTAGAAAAAATAGTCCCTGACTGCGAACAACAACATGAAAGCTCAAATAAAAACAACAAACTGTTCTCAGACTTTGTCTCATCATATGTTTATGTGTTGCTAACGGTGTTGCTAAGGGCGCAGTGATATTAAACAAAACCGTTGGGTGAACCGGTCATAGCAGTGTTTTATTGTGAATAAAGCACACCTATTGACCAATCAGAATCAAGGATTGGAACTAACCGTTTTATAAATATATATATATTATACTAAATGATACATTTAAAAAATGTAAATATTAAAATGTTAACTGTTTAAAAGAATGAAACAAATTAGTTCATTTTTAGAGACCTGTTTTATTTTCTTTTGTATATTAAGGATTTTTCTTTATTAAAGAAAATGTATTTGTTATCCGATTACTCGATTGATTGATTAAATAGTCAGTGGAATACTCGATTACTAAAATAATCGATAGCTCCAGCCCTATTGGGAAACGACTGTAGATCTAGTGGGGGCAACGATTAGTTGCGATTAATCGCATACAATTTTTTGAAATTTTTCATTTAAACACAATACATTTCCCACATACATTTCATAATTTTTTATTTATATATCAATTTTTTAATTTATATATATAATATAGAATATTTAAATATATAAATAAATATGATACACATGTAAATACACATGTAAATGTTTCTTAAATATATACATAAATATGTGTGTATTTATATATGCAAAATAATAACACAGCACACGCATATTTATTATGCAAAAACTCACTTATTAATCGTTGCCCAGCACTAAGTAGATCACATTCAAACTTAGGTCCCTTGTGAGTACTTGGACCTGAATGCAACTATAATATACAGCCACATGCTTCTGTAATTTTTCCACTCTGATTTTCATCATTTGTAATGTTTTAGTGATTTTGCAACTGTTTACTATGTCTTGTCCAAAGATGTGGATTTTTTGCATGCACTTAGAGGGTATAATAACCTTTTCATTGGCATTAAAGTGCAAATACTACACACAAACATAAGAATCAAATAAAAATGCTCATTTATAAGAAAATGTGTTAGACGCACTTAGAGGGTTTTGCATCTGAACTCCTCATATCTTTTTTCTCCCAAATAGTTTACTGTCTGGTTATACTGGTTTGTTGGCTGGTTTTAGAGCTAACAAATCAGCTTGTCTGACTGGAAGACTATCTAAAACCACTTTAACCCAGCGAAGGACACCCTATGAAAAGACATTGTTTTGAAGCATGCTATTTTAATTTCAGTTTCAAAGCATTCGTAATGCAATATACTGTCATTATGATATAACCATTTAGGAGACTACTTTGATGCTGTTTGGGTAAATATGAAAAGTAAGTTTGCTTGTTGATGTAAACTCACTATACAGTATAATCCAGATGCAGGGATGCTCCTGTTAACCCTATAGGGGTTTGACATTAGGGTGCAGTGTGTCAGTGTACCAGTAGGAGGCGATGGGTTTTGCTCTCTGACTCCACACGTGAGGGTGACAGCAGGAACTGGGTCAGGAACAAAAGAGCCGTCCGCCTCGCTGATACGGCCTGGAGAAAAAGAGAGAAATGAAAACATAATGGATCGGGCAGGGGGTCTCTGACTTTTACACATTTCCATTAAACTGCTGTCATTAAAAGCTAGCACGTAAGCACGGAGACCCACATACACACACAGGACTCATTTCTGTTCACAAACACACCACACAACCAATGCTATAATTTGACACCCTTTGTGTGTAAGAAAAAAGAAAGAAAATTTGAACGTAGGCAGCCTTCAGGAAAGACGTAAACATTACCACTTGTGTGATTCTGGGTATCCCTATAAATATGAGAAGGTTTAGTCCTAGACTAGAGAAACCAGCAACACTGGAGCTGTCCAGGTATAACAGAGACAGAAGCTGTGAGTAGAAGGTCAGATTTGCCTTTTTGTTTTACATTATTGCTATTTCATGCATTCCAACTTATTTACACTTTGTTAAAGTTGGTTTCTCAGGCTAAACGTAGGCAAAGTTTAAAAACCAGTTATAACCGACGTATAACCGAGTATTTCTGTGCCAAATATTCTTTGTCAGGGTTCGTACAAGTTTCGAAAAGTTTGAATGAGATTGACAGTCTAAAGGTACTGTAAAGTATTAAACTGCAACTCATCCCTCAGCGTTTGATCTATAGACATGAATGAGATTGACAGTCTTGTTTAAGAGGGGTGTGCTCATTTAAGCATGTAAGCAACAATGTAACAATGCAAAACAAACTTCAGCATCAACATCCATAAAACGTTGCTCTTTCAACACTAGAGTCAATGTGTGTCTTGGTTTTGTTATCCTCCGTAGGGGCCTGTCTGCAGGGCGGGGCTGGAAAAATGGACCAATCAGATTTATCCAGAGCCTGAGGCCGCATCAGAGGAAGTGCACATGTTCGACTTGGACTGCTTTCTGTCGGACATCTCGGACACATTGTTCACTATGACCCAGAAGCCCAACCTGTGGAGCGAAGATCGCCAAAACAGTCAGTACTGCGCAAGAAATCCTCAGAGAAATCTTCCTTACACAATTTTTTTCCTATTGTTTACTTATCCTCATGTCCTGTCTGCCCGGTGTGCTGTAAAGTTTAATGAATAAGTGAGCTTAGTAGTCTTATGACACCACCAAAACCCAAAACAAGGAACTTTAAATGAACACACACACACACACACACACACACATTTGTGATTTGTGTATGTTTTATTTTTGTCACATAAGCTTACACCAGTAATGCAGATATGATTCAGCCTGGCCTGACACCTCTACAGCCCAGTCTAGATGATCTGATGGATATACCGGGTGAGTCTTCATCACACTGTCATTCCTCTTCTTCACTGTTCAGTTTATAGACTGTGGACCGCTGTCCTATCTGATCCTTATTCATCGCGGCTGCTGTACTTTTTTGTGAAAACAGTCATTTCTCTTCTGTTACTTTGTATCTGTTTTTAAGATGCTACAGTATTTATAAATTAATTATTATAAATTAATGTACTAGCATTTAATAATTAATCATAATTAATCCAGACATTTTTGCAGTCATCTAAAAACTTAGATGTTTTATCATATCAGTAAATACAATTAGGATATTTAGATCCTGATACATTATATAATGCATGTAATAGATTCAGTTTGATATCAAATAATTATTTTTGCACAACCATAAGTGTTTGTACTGCATGATATTTTTAGGGAACTATAAGGAGGTTCAGAAGTTCACTTGCGCAAGTTTTGGGTATTTGGTTTACCAAACAGTGGAGATGTTTTTATTTGATGTGGCTCCTGAGGGATGTTAATGTAAAAGAGATGACCAGAAGGATAATAAATAAGTTTCTTTTCTCATTCGAGAAGTTCATTCCAGTTCAGTAGCTGTGTGTTCATGATCAGCTGACAAAACTCACAAATCATAAGACCTGGTCACAGTAGGCAAACATTTAATTCACAAACATTAAATATGTTGCAGTTTAGTATATATGTGTGCATTAGAGGGCTTATAGTATGCAAAATCAACTTTTGTAAGGTGTAGTCCAAAGAAATGTATTCGACCCAAAATGACCCGAATCACTGTTTACCCGAACCCGACGTGGATAAGTAATTTTTTGAAAGAAAGACCCATCCCGAGACAAACCCGAGAAAAAAAGTTCAACTGACTGGCATTTTTTTTAACCTGAATGTAACATGTTTGCAGTCTGGAGCACCACACGCACCAGTCAGACAGAAAGAAACCCGATAGCCTCGCATCCAATTTGGCCCGATGCTACATTTATTTTCATTTGTTGTCTGACGATGACACCAAGGTAAATGCTAAAATGTGCATTCAAAATTGATTAACAGGTCTGTTTCAACGAAAATGTACCTATCGCCAGTCACACAATGTTGTTAACACTCTCGGCAAACAAAGAAGGGGTTGGAAAAGCACTCCATGCACACGCGGGTCTTTTTGGGCCTGTTCGGGAGAAAAAAACATAGGGCTTTATCATAAACCCAGCGCAATGTGTGATGCAAGTGTCTTTTGCTAGTTTCGACTCTGCGCAATTATAATTTTCACGTTTAGCGCCACATGGTTTAAATAGCAAATGCATCTGCGCCCCCGTTTGCACCCATGGGCGTTCTGGTCTGAAATCGAGGTGTGTTCAGGCGCATTGTTGGCGCGTTGCTATTTTGAGGCAACTAAAATAGACTACGCCATTGAACAACAAAAACCTGGTCTACAGTCTAAAGTCAATGGCGCAATGTGTTTTTTTGTTATTTAAAGAGCGCATTAGTAATATGCGCCTATAACGGGACGACAACGCGGGTTTGCTTATCACACACATGAATGCGCAGCAGCACAAAAACGCTTTTCAAATATAAAAAGATTGAAGGATTGAATGTAAAAGATTATTATTGAGTCTCTTGGACATAAATGAGGACTAATTATGAGACGTTAGAAGGCACAAAGAGCTGCTTCACCTGTAGCCTGGTAAGTAAATAAATGCTTACGGATTTATTGTATATGATGACTCTGTACCTGTGGATATGGTGAGATGAGAAACATTTTTAAGTAATGCTTAAAAAAACTTGTGACGCTGTCCAAGTGCTGAAACGTGCGGAGATCCGTTTGTAAATTCTTTCTCTCCTGTTTGTTAGAAATAAATTATTTTTACAGTAAACCTTTTCTTACATACTTGTAAATGATTTTTTGATGATATTGGATAGCCATACATTTAAAGCAATTAAAAGTCTGCTTTTTAACTTCCATGACTAAAGGAAAACGGGTTTTAAAGGTTTTAATGAAAAAATAACAATTTCAATACAATTGAAAAACAACACAATTATTTAACATTAATCTTAAACTGGGGATCTTCTTCCTCCGCTTTATAGTTTATAAAGTCCGTCATCTAAATAGGGATTAGACATAGCGCCAGCGCAACTGGCTTTTAAAGGGGATGAGAGCTGAGACTGTCATTGGTTTATTGCACGTTACGCCCCAAATACTCCCATTACTCATTAAAAAAATAGGACCAACCCTTTTCGATCATGCGCTCAGCGCACAAACCATTTTTCCTGTCGTTAAATTAGCAAAAGTGGATTTGGACACGCCCATTTAGACGTTGCGCTGTGCGCTTTAGACAATGCGCTTAAATCGTTAAAATAGGGCCCTTTCAGTTTACAAAGTCCGTCATCTAAATAGGGATTAGACATAGCGCCAGCGCAACTGACTTTTAAAGGGGATGAGAGATAAGACTCTCATTGGTTTATTGCACGTTACGCCCAAAATACTCCCATTACTCATTAAAAAAAATAGGACCAACCCTTTTCGATCGTGCGCTTGGCGCACAAACCATTTTTCCCGTCCTTAAATTAGCAAAAGTGGATTCGGACACGCCCATTTAGACCATGCGCTTAGATCATTAAAAAAGGGGCCCATAACCTTAGAAACAAATAAATGTAATTGTGATTCGATCTGATGTCTGAATGGTCTTAATAGGTGTGGTAGCATTTTATTTAAATATATCATGATTAACCCATTTTTACAGATATTTTCCTGAGTTATCGTGCACAGCCGCTCGAGCAGATGTCTTATTCTGACTTTGGCTACTTTGAGAGCTCATCCACTGGAGCATTTACATTAAACTCTGCTGCTTCTGTGACAAATCCACTCACACACACACAGGTACCACACACGTACACACTATTTATTCTTTTATTTTATTGTATTTGGTTGAAATTGATTTGAAATTGGTTTGAGGCCAGACCGTGAGCTTTTGTTTACACTTTTTATTTTAGCCCACTCTATCAGCTGAAAGTTTACCTGAATCCTCCTCATCTGTACATCTACCTGGACACAGTTACCCCCGCCAATCCATAACCCCTAACATGACCTTTAACCCCAGTGGTGACACTTCAGAACCCAAATTCAAAGGTCACTCAGAATATATCAGTGAATTTCACCACTCTCTGAACCTCCCGACCGGCATGACATCATACGGACATCACGTGTCTTTCAGCGCTCACTCTACTGCTATGGGAACCACGGAGATGCCGGGCGGCGTGACACTGGAAAGCCCTTACCAATACCATACGGCCTGCCTCAAACAAAGACATCCATCCAGCCAATCACGGAGCAGCGAGGCCGCCACGTCTACGGTCATCACCCACACGGGCTCTGCCGTGACCGGCCCGCCATCTGACGGGTCTCAGGGACACGGGTACTCGGATGAAATGTTTCCTCCTGTGAAGTGTATGTCTGTTGAGTACCAGCACACGACAGCGAGCCCATCTGTCTCCTCGCTCGGCCTCTCTCACTGCTTCTCTGTGCCGCAGCGGGTGGGCGTGGCCACGGGAACGGTGAAGCACAAGCAAAAAATGGGAGAAACCCAAATGGGCGCCAGGGCTACAGCTCCTCCTACTCAGACAAGCTGTCTGGCCAATCTGCTTTCATCAAAATCTCAGCGTATGTAGATGCTGTTTATACTTTTAATTTTATAACTAATGCAGGATTGTCTCTATAACGTCACATTTAATGATCTATAACAAGTTAGAATCATTTTTTTAAAATTAATTGCTTAATTGTGACACTTATATTTTTATGATATCATTGCAGTCTGAAATTTCAGAAACTTTGATGTTACCAGTGTGACAAAGTTGCAAACATTTATATCATTTCCAGTTATTGCCAAAGTTTGAATGTGTAATAATTTTTTATTCTTCTGTCTGTAGGAAAACCATCACTGAGTTTTGATCATTCAGGTTTGTCAACGTCAGCAATCTCTCATGTAAGTGTCAGCGTGTTTACATGTTTTTGTAGTATGAATACTGTATTATTCCTAACATCTTAAAAACTATTTAATAATATTACATCAATATTACACCAATGATAATAAGATGTGCTCTTATGTGAAATTAGGGCTGTCAAACGATAAATCACGATTAATAGCATAAATAAAAGTTTGTGTTTGCATAATATATGTGTGTATAATTATTGTATATGTAACATGTGGACAAAAGCAGGCAAAGACTGTGGATCTAAACACAAGTGACTTTTAATTTACATAAAACCAGTATATATATATTCACACTTACTACACACAGTACACACATAAATTTGCAAACACAAGCTTTTATTTTGTGATTATGTCAATCATGATTAATCACGGTTAATCGTTTGACTACCGTGGCCTGGAAGGGCAAAAATAAATTCCCGCCAGCTTTTTTTAACAAAAACTTGCCAGCCAGGGCCTGCATTTTTAATGATTTTCACAAAAGTTTAATGCCTTCCAGAAAATGTTCTTTAAATATATAAACGTACAATACATCAAATGAAAAAACTGCTCTCTGCTTTCAAAAAATTTTTGAGCATAAAGCTGAGATAATTGCATTTTTGCAAAGGAATTTTGCTAGAGATCAGATTCAGAGCGATGATCAAAACATACACAGAGTTTCACTGTTTTTCGATTAGTGGATGCTTCAGTGTTTTATAAGTTGGGTAAGAGCGCCACCTAGTGGATAATAGCAGAAATATGGATTGCCGTAAAAACTTGTCATTGGCAGGAAGCATTTTCACTTAAATGACCAGATAACTCGTCAATGACAGGGAAAGAGTTATACATATTTATATTCATACATATATTTTTCAACCTGATATCTATTTGCACATTATTAACATAAACCCAAAACTGAGCTGTCATTTATTGTACCTTACATATTTCTGTATACTTTCTTTTCAATAACAGCCAACAAGCAGCGGTCGAGGGGTGTCACAGATTTCCCACAGTTCCTCTTGGGCCTCAACAAGAATCCCACCAATGACATCATTACAGTGTCAGCCGGCAATGTCAGGCCACGCCCATAGCAGCACCATTTCCTCTCTCCTCACACAACAAACGCCTCTTCTCACACCGAAAACAGAGAAACTCTCACCCGTACAGATGCCCCCTACAGACAGAAGCAGTTTAACAGGTGCACATCATACATTACTGTATATACACAACCATGTGATTTCACGGATAAAAAGCCTGTTTGAAGGTAATGTAACGTAATGAAATCTATTTTCAGTTAGTTTTTCAGGAAATGTGGGACAGACGTCTCCTACAAATCCCCCGGAGAAAAACCAGGAATCACACTTCTTATCCGGACACACACATGGGGAGCCCCCAAGAGTAAAGCACAAATATTAACGTGTTTTTGAACACATTTATACCACCAACACTGTCCAGAAAACATATTTCATTGATAACATGGTGTGTGTTGTCCAGCAGACAGACACGCGACGCATCACGCACATTTCTGCTGAACAGAAGAGACGCTTTAACATCAAACTTGGCTTTGACACGCTACACAGCCTGGTGACCACCCTCAGCTCACAGCCTAGTGTAAAGGTACAGTAACTTGTACATACAGTAATACACACGGTAACACGTACAGTAACACACATGGTAACATGTACAGTAACACACACCATAACACGTACAGTAACACATATAGTAACATGTACAGTAACACATACGGTAACATGTATGGTAACATGTACAGTGACACGTACAGGAACACATGCTGTAACACCTACGGTAACACGTACAGTAACACATATGCTAACATGTACAGTAACACATACGGTAACATGTAACATGTACGGTAACATGTGCTGTAACACGTGCTATAACACGTACAGTAACACACATGGTAAAACGTACAGTAACACATACAGTAACATGTAACATGTAAAGTAACGCATACAGTAACATGTAACACGTACAGTAACACATACAGTAACATACACAGTAACACGTACAGTAACACATACAGTAACATGTACAGTAACATGTACAATAACACGTACAATAACATGTACAGTAACACATATGGAAACATGTAACATGTACAGTAACACATACGGTAACATACACAGTAACACGTACAGTAACACATACAGTAACATGTACAGTAACATGTACGCTAACACGTACAATAACATGTACAGGAACACATATGGTAACATGTACAGTAACACACACACAGGGTAACACGTACAGTAACACATGCTGTAACACGTACAGTAACACATATGGTAACGTACAGTAACATGTACGGTAACATGTACAGTGACACGTACAGTAACACATGCTGTAACACCTACAGTAACACACACGGTAGCACGTACAGTAACACATGTTAACATGTACAGTAACACATACGGTAACATGCACAGTAACACGTGCTGTAACACATACAGATACGTGTTACACATACGGTAACATGTACAGTGACACGTACAGTAACACATGCTGTAACACCTACAGTAACACACGGTAGCACGTACAGTAACACATGTTAACATGTACAGTAACACATACGGTAACATGCACAGTAACACGTGCTGTAACACGTCACACATGGTAAAACGTACAGTAACACATATGGTAACGTACAGTAACACATACGCTAACATACACAGTAACACGTACAGTAACGCATACGGTAACATGTACAGTAACACGTAACAGTAACACATATGGTAACATGTACAGTAACACATACAGTAACATGTAACATGTATGGTAACATGTAACATGTACGGTAACATGTACAGTAACACGTACAGTAACACATGCTGTAACACTTAAAGTAGCACACACGGTAACACATACAGTAACACACATGGTAACACGTACCGTTACACATATGGTAACGTACAGTAACACATACGGTAACATGTAACATTTACAGTAACACATACAGTAAAATACATGGTAACATACACAGTAACACGTACAGTATCACATATGGTAACACATACAGTAACATGTACGGTAACACGTACAGTAACACAAATGGTAACATGTACTGTAACACTTGCTGTAACACATACTGTAACACATGCTGTAACATGTACCTGAACACGTGCAGTAACACATACGGTAACACATACAGTAACATGTACAATAACATGTACAGTAACACATACGGTACTGTCCAGTAACACATACGATAACATGTACAGTAACACATATGTGGGTTGTGTATCTATGTTCATGTCTGTTTTAGATCAGTAAGGCCACTACGCTCCAGAAGACAGCAGAGTACATCAGTAAGATGCAGCAGGAGCGAGCTCAACTCCACGAGGAGGCTCAGAGACTACGAGATGAGATCCTCACGCTCAACTCTAGCATCAAGTCAGTCATCTTCCTCATGAACATATTTCATGTATGTGTGATCTGTTTCTTTAATGATGTCATTATATGTGTGTCTAGCGTTTATCAACAGCAGCTCCCTGCGACCGGTGTCCCAATAACACGTCAGCGTTTTGATCTCATGAGAGAGAAGTTCAGAGAGTACGTCAGGGTCCAGACTCTTCAAGACTGGAAGTTCTGGATTGTATCCTTTAATGCACAACTGTTTAACCATAATAACCATAGCACAAGATGCTGGTGACCTGGTGACTTTCCTTAGCTGAAGCTTCTTTCAGTTCAGTATCATCATCGAACCTCTGTTTGAGTCTTTTAATGGTATGGTGTCTACAGCCAGTGTAGAAGATCTGTGTCGTACCACATTGTCATGGATGGACCAGCATTGCTCCCTGCCTGCACTTAGACCCAGTGAGTCGCTCACATCTCACATTTCTGACTCGCAGACCATGCGTTGGTCAGTGCACACAGTGAAAAATCAACTCATTTAAGCAACATTAAAGATATTGCTGTAGCTCAGCTGGTAAAGCATTTGCCTAAGCAGTGCAAAAAGTGTGGGTTTGATTCCTAGGGAACACAAAAACTACAGAAATATATATACCTTAAATGCAAACTTGAAATTGTGTATCTCTGGCCACTTTTCCAGACCCCCACTCATCTATTCCTGTTGTAATCTGAGTTGTCTCTAGTTTAGCTGGTTTTACTGATGTTTTACTCTCTTTGTCTAGCTGTTTTAAGTTCACTCCGTCTGCTCTGCACCTCCACATCAATACTCTCTGATCCCAGTCTGGTTCCTGAACAGGCCATCAAAGCCGTCAAACATGGACATTCCTCCCACAGCTACAACCAATGACAACATACTCTTTCAATACTGTAGCC
The DNA here is from genome assembly GCF_027580225.2 of Misgurnus anguillicaudatus. Classification (NCBI taxonomy): domain Eukaryota; kingdom Metazoa; phylum Chordata; class Actinopteri; order Cypriniformes; family Cobitidae; genus Misgurnus; species Misgurnus anguillicaudatus. The sequence goes on along the minus strand of NC_073358.2, from coordinate 52,259,072 downwards.
AATCAGATCTGTACTATTTGCAGCTAATGTCAACATAAAACCAGTGATATTGGTTGTGTCTCAATCCGCTCCCTAGCTCCTGAAGGGGTAAATCAGTATATTGTGTACGCAGGTTCGGGCACTGGTAACTCTAGCTCACTTATTTTCCTGTGACGTGGCTGTTTAAGCGTGTTGTGATCATTCACAGCTGTTATTCATCAAACAACCGGCAAACCAACAGCTTAAATTTTAAAAATGTGAAAAACGCTTTCATTATTCTCTTACATATTCGTGCATAAATTTGGAGAAATATTACATTTAACTGTTAAGTAGACTGTGGTCTCTTCCTGTCTAGTGATGTGTGATTATATTATATTATATCAAAACTAAAACAAACATTTGTCTTTATAAGTTCTGTCACATTTCATGAAGTTTATTGAGTTGACTTCCGAGTCGATTTTTGACTGGAGAGCTTCAGGAAAGGTCATGTGATTTCCGTAAGGAAACATACGGGCCATCAACGCTCACTCGTTTTTGCGTTGCATTGTGGGAATTTTTAGGGAACAAAAATTCCAGTGCACTGGAAGTATTTTGTGATTGAGAGAGCCCTTAAAATGGCCGACTTCCAGATCTGTGCCCTGACTAGTGAACAAGGGAGCTGATTGAGACGCAAGCCTTTGTCATTCCCAGTGTTACTAATGAAATGTAGTTTCTCACTAATGCAGCCAATCACATCATCCCTCTTACAACTACAACCAATAAGAATGTACTTGCTCAAAACTGCAGCCATATTTATCATTCATTTAGCAATAGCCAACAGTACATTGTATGGGTCAAAAGTATATATTTTTTATACCAAAATCATTAGGATATTAAGTAAATAAAGATTTTTTTGTAAATTTCCTACCATAAATATTATAAAAATGTATGTGTTACTAAGGACTTCATTTGGACAATATTCTGATTTTTTTGCACCCTCAGATTCAAGATTTTCAAATAGTTGTATTTCAGTCAAATATTGTTCTATTCTAACAAACCTCATGGGAAAGCTTATTTATTTAAAAAAAAACCTTATGACTGGTTTTGTGGTCCAGGATCACAAATGTGAATAAAACCTCTTTAGAAATGAAGTTTATATTAGATTGTTGGAAAGATACTTTAACCCTGCTGATGTAAGTGATGTGCATGAATTATATGGTATGTCATAGCTGATTTAATCTCTTTTACAGTTAAATCTGATGACACTTCATTCTTTTCAACTGTTTTGGATTAGTAATTTGTTTAAGTAGTTTGATTTGATTGTTTTATACTTGTTTTATTTATATACTTGTCACTGGCCCATGAGCACCACAGCTCAATTTATTAAAGCACAAACTTTGGTTTAATTTTACATAATTCAGTTTATTAAAGGCAATAGTTTACCTCACTTTACCTTTGCATATCTGCTTCATGTGCTTCACTGTTGACTCCGTTCAAAAGTTTAGGTTCACTTACTCATACTTTATTCATATACTTTTCCATAATTTTTATAATAGGATACTCATTAAAATTTTGTAATAACAAAAAATGTTGTAACTTCAAAATGAATCTTATTTTTAGCACCATCAGTTTAGTTACCCAGCTTTTGAGGTCTCATGCTGAGATGATCTAGGCTTTGAAGTCATCCATTTCAACATGTTTAAATACAATTAATAAATGAAATGAATGTTGGCACAATTATTTCTTGCCTTCAAAAGTAATTATAGACATGCAAGCATATGCATTAAGATTAAAAGATTTTTTAAATCATGAAAAACATTTCCCTCAAGAGACCCCAAACTTTATCATGTTAGGTTATTGTTTCATAATTCCTAGGAAAAGGTAGTCGATGTTAAACAGAGACATAACCTATAATGTCCTGTATCTTTATCTCTACATTTTTTTTTTGGCATTCTGGTTAGTCTTTTAAACAAAATGAGGATTTAAGGAAATTGCTGGTTATAAACTCATCCAAGGAATAAACTTACCAACTTGACAATACAGTACATTCTTTTATGTAGTATTGTAAACAAAGATATATTTTTTACATTTCTCTGGTGGTGTGTTACAAAGAAAAGTAAAAAAATATATAAATAGTTTTAATACAGTTTTTATTGTTAGTAACCTATTTAAATCGGTAATAACTCACCAGATGGCGCTAGAATTCACACTTGTCCTTCAGATAATTTATAAATGCCTAAATAATGTTAATAATGTTGTTTTTACTAGTTATGTTCTGCATATCATTTGGCATTTGCTTTAGACTATCTATTGTTTTATAATTGTTTGATAAGCTGCAATGGAAAGATGTTCATTTAAACATCTCAGGGTTGCAGTAATCCGGCGCTGCTACTCCTGAGCGCTAGGAGGCGCTGTGACTGACGCGCATGCGCTCAAGGAGGCCCTGCGACTGACGCGCATGCGCTTCGGGTGCAGGTCTGTCTCTGTCCAGCAGTTCAGCGTTCAGCACCGCAGGCGGAGGAACAGCTCCCGATCCCGAACACACGAAACACAACCGCAGCAGAACCGCCTGATCACCTCATCCACATCCACACGAACAACCGGTAAGATGAATCACCGTTATAAACTCAAATAAACGCCGTTTTTTTAAAGATGATATCATAATAATAACGCGATGATGTCTGATGTACTTAAAGCTACTAATGCGATTAAACGCGGAGCAGAAGCAGCACCGCAGTTTCTATTGTCCTTTACACCGAGTGTGTGTTTGTCTGTGTGTGTTTTATACTCTGTGAAGCTCAGATCTGATGCGTGTGTGTGTGTGTCTACGTGTGTATGTGCGTGTGTTGATGTAAAGCTAAATCGGGATTAGATCAGATCTGATGCAGATGGTCGTGTTTTGACTCGTTGATGTTCATCGATAATATTGTTCCTGCATTTATGAAATGCATCATCATATCAGCTGACTGTCTACTTTTCTAGGATTTAAATTATGTATGGCAAGCTGTGGCCGAAATGTTAATAAGATGATGGTGAAATAGTGATTTAACCCTATAGCCATCCACATAATTACATTATCAATTTTACAAATAGCTCAAGTTTAATTATTATTATTTTGTTTAATACGTCATATTAATAAAGTTAATAATAAAGGTTATTCTGGTTAGAAATTGCACCTCCACCTAACTTATATATAGGCCTATTTATTGAATTAATCCTAACTGATAACAATCGTTGTGATGTCTACGCAGGATTTACTTGTTTACAGTATTATCACAAAAGAAACAACATGTAGCTAATAAAACATTTTAAGTATACTTTATGGATTTTTATACTTTGTAGTTGTTAGGGTTGCAAAATTCTGGGAATTTTCAAGGCTAGAAACTTTCCATGAGAATGAATGGGAATATATGGGAATTAATAGGAATAAACTGGGAATTTAAACAAATTTCAGAGTTGCCTGTAACAGGGAACTTAAATCTCGCAGCATAATTTTAGTTAACACAACAAGATTTCATGCAATTTCAGCACACTGCTTACTGAAAGGCCATTGAGGCCAAACCCCCTTCATGTACTTGCATTCTTCCATAACATGCACAGATCATTTCCTCTAGCCAGTTAATCAGATATCTAAATGTAAGCTAGCACTATTAAGCTAGCACTATTTCTAATGTATGAGGATAGCTAACATGTTTAAATCAGATTTATGTTTGTATATGTTATAGTTTATATAAATTTCCCATAAATTCCGGTTAAGTTTCCAGTTTGGAATATTTCCAAAATTCCCTGAATTAAGTTTCCATGGAAACTTTCCAGAAATTTACGAAAACTTTCTGGCCCTTTGCAACCCTAGTTGTTGTATTCATTATACAGGCAAGTCATATTTGTAACATACACAGTGTAAAGTGTTGCTATAACCAGATAATATGTGTTTATTTTGCGTTATGAAAAGAAATAAAGAGATGAGATCAATCTGTAATGTGGGATTAATATGAGGTCTCTGAGAGGTCTCTGCATGTCTGTGCTTAATTAACTCTGACCTGAGATCTGTACACCTACTGTACTCATCATGAGGCAATGAATCCAGTTTGCCCAGAAAGCAGCGTTTGCTCCAACATAGAGAAGGAGAGTTTGTCATCTTCAGCTGCCTATCAATCATTCCCAGAGAGTGATGCTTATATTTCTTACATTTTTTCTAATATATATTTAATTTAGGATTTTAGCCAAGTCAGAATCACTTTGTACATGAATACCGGAGATGGTTAATGAAATCTCTCAGTTGTAGGGAGAGGCTTCTGTATTAAATCCAGATGTCCTGAAGTTTGTCTTATTTTCAGCCCATATTCGTCTGTTCTCTGCGTTTCATCTGATCTAATCTGTCCTCATACTGTCCTAATTCACTTATCTCTCATTCCTCTGAAGGACACACTGAACCTCAGGAGGCTTCTTAACATGTATGTCTGTTCAGTCTGTCCTCTACTGTGTGTTTAAATGCCAAATGGAGATTGTGACTCTCAGCAGGAAAACATGTGCTACAGTTTCTAGCAGTCTAAATAAGGACACACTGTGGAGCCCTGTTGTTTTTATATAACGCTGTATGAGTATATTCACATACAAACCATACAAGCCTCTCTAATTTATCATCTATAGGAAATATCTGAGGCTAACTTAATACTTAAACAACACTTCAGATTGATTCAGACTGATCCAACAGATCGATTCATTCATTATCAGTGGTCAGATGTGTTTTATTGTGTCAGCTCTGTGTTTGACTGCTCTGGTCTTTGCTGGATGTGGGACACAGATGAAAGGGCATTAATGATAAAGATGAAATGAGGGAATGGAGGAGTGAATATGAATGCAGTCTGTTTGAAACCTTTGCTCATACAGTATCACATGGGACAGCAGAGGACGCCTGCTGAAGATTTGTCTGTGTCTGTATGTGCATGTGTGTGTCCTCTCTATGTGTGCAGTATGTGTTTGAAACATCTCAAGGGATCTTCTCTTTATTTTGGCTATCTGCAGTTTAGCTTTGATGACCTTGTTGAGAGCATCAGCCACAGAAACATGAGATTAAAGTTGATTTTCCTAATAGATTTTCCTTATGATTGGCAATGCTAAAAATTAAATCTAAGAAAGGTTCAATGATAAATATTTGAGTTGTTCAGAGACATCATTATGTAAAGCCCATGTAGAGATCTTATTGAGATAATAGTGAGGTCACATTGGTGGTCTGTGTGTGTGTGTGTGTGTGTGTGTGTGTGTGTGTGTGTGTGTGCATGCGTGCGTCTGTCTGTCTGTTTGTCTGTCTGTGTTTTTGTGTGTTTGTGTGTCTGTCTGTCTGTTTGTGTGTGTGTGTGTGTGTGTGTGTGTGTGTGTGTGTGTGTGTGTTTTTGCAGTTGTGTACATCTGCACTCATCCTCTAAATAATAGAAATGTTTGTGTGCGCACACACACAGAGAGATCAGGTGACTGACTCATATTTCAGATACAATAGGAGCAAACATTACACACTACAGCCATATGCTGCACACCATCATTCATATCAAACACACACACATTGCATCTGTTTCAGCTGAATACTCTATATAAGCATCAGTTTAATGGATAGTTCACACAAAATACAAATTCCTGTCATTTATTTACCCATTCAATGACTTTCTTATGTGACAAAAATATATTTTGTGTTGCTCGGCAAGTACAGAAGAAAGTCATGAAATGAGTGAAGTCTCCCTTTAAGACCTCATATTTGCGCGTCTGACCACACTCTTTGCTTTCACAAAAACAGCTTCTTTTAAGCCAAAAGGCAGCATCACATTTATTTACTAAAGGTAATGAAGCAAGATCAATGTTCATAATAAATATTATAAATATGATGCAGTTAAAAAAGCATTGACGCTAAATAGATCAGTGTCAATATAAAAAGAGACCAAAGCACAGGTTTGTGTTTTTTTTTTTATCAAATATCACAATATTTTTTGTTTTAAGCATAACTTTCTTTGATTTTTTTAAATACATTATTTTCAGAAAAAATGTCTTGGGTAGATGTGTCTTGTAAAGATATTTCAAGATTTTTTTTGGACATCAACAAACACACACATGCACAAACATGCATGAACGCATGTTATTTTCTGTCAGTCATGTTGTCTGTATGTCTCTCTTATATAATGGCAGTGATTTATCTGTTCAGTGCTGTAATGTGTGCATGCATTTCATCATCATGGTCTGTCCCTGCTGTCACATACACACACATGCACTCACAAACATTCATACACACTACAGTACATTCTCACACAATTACCTTATTGCCTGTAATTTCCTTCAGAGACTCAATGACGTCCGATCTGAGATCTGCTCTGTTCAGAATAGATTTGTGGTTATTATGTGTGTTGGCGTGTTTCTCTGCGTTTATAGTTAATGACTCCCTCCAGTGTCCTTTCTAGAATGAGGCTCAGATTTTTCAAAAACGCAGTAGCAGAAATGCAGGCTACATGTTGGAGAAAGTTCAAAACTGTTTTTGGCATTTCATTGATTTCTTTTTCTGTTTCAAAGTCCTGTTGTGTAGCACATGAAATGGCTTCGTGTGTTGCGTTTATTCAGTTTTAATCTCACACTTAAGATGGCTTAAGATACAACAAGCACATACTCAAAGTTCTGCTCTCAGTGCCAAAAAAACGAGAAATATAAACCTTCAATAGGATCCGAAAGTGTTTGATGTTTAGCTGTAAAACATTTATTTTTACATATTATTTTGATAACCAGATTTATTTAAGCCACTTCTCTTTGCATTTGTTTAAATTAGCTTTGGGTGAGAAGTACAATTCAATATGCTATAAATAAGGTTGTCTAGTTTCTTAGTATGTTTTTTTCTCATTTTTGTTGTTTTAGTTTGATTATTTTTCATTAGCAGTATCAAATATTTCCTCTATTTTTCTTTTGTTTGGTTTCTTCTGTTTTGAGAATTCATGAGGAACGGTCAAAGTCAAACTCTGCCGATCTCCTGATGATGTTCTCTTTCCGTTATATTTTGAGACGGACACATCAGGAGGTCAGTAGATCTCCTGACGTGTTGTGAAGATGGGTTATAATGTTGCTCTGCTGTATGCTGTTTGGAGACAGAGCGACTCACAGTCCTTAATATAACATTAGCTGCATTTCCATTGCAGATTTGGGCAAAACTTTAACATTATTTTCTAAATGTCAACAAAAGACTATTGCGAAAGGACGGCATTTCCATTAATCAATAATAAGCGAGTTTTTTTCTTTTGGGATAAGTCAATGCAAACAAGATGTCGACTGATGTTGGTTGGTTTACTAATATCACATCCTCCGCACTATACATTATTTTTGACTGAAGGAGATGTAAGAGTGTTATCCAAACATTAATGCCAAGCCCCTTATACTTAGGAACGGCAATGTATACACTGTTTCTTGGAGGTAATAGTCCATTATTTTAAATCAAAAGAGATGTAGGTGTGTTATACAAACATTATTGGCAAGGAAAAATCTCATACTTGTGAGCAGACACATACTGAGGTGTTTCTGAGAGGTTTTAGTTCATACTGTGCCATCTTTAAAAAAGAATTATGTGACATATCAGGTGACCTAATAAAGCAAATAAACTATTGCATATTGCAAATATTGTTTCTATTGCAGTTCTTCCGTATTGCCTGAAAAACCACCTCATGCAAAAGTAAAAACATTTTTTCAATATGGGAGTTTTTGCAAAAGTTTTTGCCATATTTTCAATTCGCAATGTCTTGCACAATTTAAAGGGTAATGGAAACACAGCCACTGCTGCTGTTCTGGTTTGTGAGGCTTCATGCTTTCAGATGTTTTTAACATACACACTCTTATTCTTTCACTTCCACACTGAGGTCCGAGTTAAAGCTAAGATGTGTATCATTCATTTTGATGTTAAAATGAGAGAGTAGAGTAGAATTTGTGGCCATATGTCGGAGGTGTAGAGAAGAATGTGTGACCTTTAGCGGATGTAAGGAGAAATTTTTGCCTGAATGTCTCAATGGTGATGTGTGTCATAATACACTCACAGATCACATCACACAGTAATCTGGAATGTCACAAACTGTATTTCAGAGAGTAAAAAATAATAAGAGTATGATGTTGCGTTTAGTTGCAGCTATGCTGTTACATGTTAAAAACAACTGCTTGTTACTAGAAAAATAACAGTTAGTAGGTTAGTTTAATTCATTCGTCCCCAGCACCACAACTTTATTATAGAGACCGACATCTGTATCTCTTCATTTGTATTCTGTGAGCCGTCGACCACTTGCATCAATTAAATAGCAAAAAATGTGTGAGAGCAATCGTGTGCGTGAGAAAGAGAAAGATTCAGCTGTGGAATATCAAGGGAAATTTCATGGTGGATGCCTCCACATCCATAGACATTACACAACCAGACAGCCACCCTGAGAGAGAGAGAGAGAGAGAGAGAGAGAGAGAGAGAGAGAGAGAGAGAGAGAGAGAGAGAGAGAGTGTCGAGGAGTCAGACAAGGTTGCCCACTAAGCCCCACATTATTTAACATTTATATAAATGAACTGGCCAAAGCATTAAATAATTCGACCGCTCCCGGCCCAACCCTGACTGATTCTGAAATCAAATGTCTCCTCTTCGCAGATGATCTAGTCATTCCGTCAAAAACAAAAGAGGGACTACAACAGCTCCTCGACATCGTAGATACTTTCAGTCAAACATGGGCTCTCAAAATTAACCAAACAAAAACCAAAATCATGATTTTTCAGAACAGATCCAGGTGTAGGGAAAATAGATACACTTTCAGAGTAGGACATCAAGTACTCCAACACACTTATGATTACACCTATCTGGGATTAAAAATAAGTTCAACGGGAAACTTTAATCTGGCTGTTAATGATTTGAAAGCAAAAGCAATGAGAGTGTACTACATGATTAAAAACACAATTCGATATGAAATCCCAATACAAACATGGTTAAAAATTCTAAAAGCAGTAATTGAACCCATTGCGTTATATGGCAGTGAGGTATGGGGGCCACTAAAATCACAAGATTTCTCTAAATGGGAAAAAGATGAAATTGAAACTCTGCATACACAAATATGTAAGAACATCCTAAAGGTGAACAGATCCACCCCAAACAACTCATGCAGAGCTGAATTAGGACAATACCCTTTATTGATCAATATCCAGAAAAGAGCCCTGAAATTCTATGAACATCTAAAAAGCAGTGACCCAAGATCATATCAAGCTCAAGCCCTTCAGTACCACCAGCAGATCCCCAACAAAAGTGGACTTTTACAACTCATACAAAAACTACATCCAAACCAGCACAACACAATATGGCCCAATCAAATTATCACATTACAAAAACAAAACTACATTGCCTATTGGAATGATATCACTAAAACACAGAAGAAAATGGAACTCTATTTACAATTAAAAAGAGACTACAAACTAGCAGAATATCTAAGCTGTGTTAAAGATCATAAAGTGAGAAAGACATTAAGTAAATACAGATTAAGTGATCACTGTTTGGCTATAGAAAGAGGACGTCACAGACAGAGATATCAGCCAAGAGAAGAGAGATTGTGTTTATTGTGTTCTCAGAGAGATGTTGAAACAGAAGAACACTTCCTTCTACACTGTCAACATTATGACAACATCCGCTCGCAATACTTCACACAATTTCAGAACATAGAGCCAAACTTTATCACACTACCAAATTCAGAAAAAATGAGATATATTTTAGGAGAAAAGCCCACTTTGATAACAGTAGCAGCAAAATATGTAACAGCCTGCCATAAACATAGAGAGACAGCCAGTGAATGAAAGAAAACAAATTGTAATATATTTATTTTGTATGTATTTATTTACTTATTTACTTGTTTATTTTTATTTTTATTTTTATTTTTTTTCATTGTTGTTTATTGATTTATTTTACTATGTATGTATTATTATTTCTTAATTGTCTATGTTACTAAAGCTTTGGCAATACTGTACTATAAGTCATGCCAATAAAGTTTATTTGAATTGAATTGAATTGAATTGAATTGAATTGAGAGAGAGAGAGAGAGAGAGAGAGAGAGAGAGAGAGAGAGAGAGAGAGAGAGAGAGAGAGAGAGAGAGAGAGAGAATCCAATAAAATGTAGTTTTTCTGAATGAAAAAAGTATTTGTGAAATGAAGAAAGAAAGAATCTCGAGAACATGAATCATATCTTGCATATTTGTTTTTGTTGATTGTAAAAATGTAACATTTTATAAAGTAAATTACTGCCTATAGACGGTTTCATCGGATGCACGTGCGGTGATGCGATACGTGTCTGGTTCGATCTTTACTTCCGGTTTCTCGTTTTTTAATGGTCTGACTAGCTGCTAAACCAAACTCTTGAACAATTACCTCGTCGAAAATAACAAATGTTTGTGTTGTTATGTTGCTTTTTATATAAATCACCTATGTTTAAAGTACCTTGTTGTTATTCATTCTTAACAGAGTTTACTGGAAGTTAAGTGTTGACCACGAAAGCCGCTTGTTTATGTTGTTACTGCTGAAAACGTCTATAGGAAACATTCAGGTATTTAGCAGACACTTTTATCTTTTCCTATTTTCACTTAAATGTTGTAGTGTAAACATAGCCTTAGTCCACTTTATATCACATTCAGTAATGGTGTTATCACCACAGTTGCAAAAACAAGTGGCGTCTATAACGGTATAGTTTTAGCATTGGTATCACTGATTTACCGTATTTATCAGCTTAAGGATTTTTATTGATCTGAAATGAGTTTTCTGGCTTTGTTTCAAGGGTCTGTCTGTGGTTTTAATAGGGTCTGTAGTAGTTGATCATGACAGATGTCTGCAGTTAGTGAGTCCACAATCCTCCACAGATAAACATACTGCAGTCTTTTATCTCTAAGACAGATAAACATATAAAGATAAATAAATAAAGATATCAACAGCCTGTTAATATTACTAACATGACTATTAGGCTTTCTATAGATTTCACATAGATTTGGTTTTTCACCAAGCTTCTTAATCAAGAAGTCAGCTTTCTGAAAGATCAGTAATTTTCAGGCTGGTTTATGCCAGTTAATCCGATAACTTTCACATAATTAAATTTCTGATCATGCAAGTTGTCGTTCTGTTTTTCACCTGCGTCCTCATCTCTGGACTGTAGTGCACACCAGCTGTGATGTTATATTTATATGATACAGCGATGCAGACGCTGCTTGAGACACAACATGTAGTGTGTGAATATAATCTCATCAGCATCACAACAATCCATCACTTATCAAATAGAGGATGTTAAAGAGTTTATTTGCTTTTCTAGTGTGGGTGGGTGGAGCTTATATTCAATTCAATTTTATTTATATTGCGCTTTTCACAAGTGTTAATTGTTGCAAAGCAGCCCTACATGAGAAGATGCAGAGGAGAACACAGAAAATCAATAGATAATATAAGAAGTAGAGAAAGCGGTTAAACCGTACAAGCGAGCATATTAATAATGTAACGTATACAGTAAAGTGCTAAGTTAAGCCAAAGTTGGCTGACTCTCCCTGGGACTAAAAACCCTCTAGGAAAAAAAACCCAATGGGAAAAAGTCCTAGAAGGACAAAAACCCTTGGGAGGAATTAATATATATTTATATATATATATATAGAAACGGTAGGGATAGGAGGCGGGTAAGCGAATTAAACTGGTTTAGCCGGTGGTCGTTGGTCGGGCATCGGCTGGTCATCATGTTGAAGGACAGCCAGTGGATCAGTGATGCAATGATCTTCACAGCAACCGGAACTGGGTCTGTTTGTCTCATGGTCCTCGTGGTCGAGGACGAGACAGGGAGAGAAAAACAGAATTCTATTAGCGTAGGGGCCGTTCGCATGCAATGCAAGTGTCAAACATTATAGTGGTTCAGGTCAGCTCGGTTCCAGACAGGCTAACTATTGCGGCATAAGTATATTATCCATATGAGGTATGTGAGTGCTTTGTTCTAGACAAACTAGCTACTGCGGGAAAAGTACATTTACTGGACATTTTATGTGAATGCTTTGTTAAAGAAGAATGTCTTAAGTTTAGATTTAAATTGATCGACTGTGTCTGATACTCGAACATTATTTGGTAAATCATTCCAGAGCTTAGGGGCTAAGTAGGAAAAGGATCTACCACCTTTAGACACTTTTGATATTCTAGGGATAATTAAATGACCAGAATTTTGTGAGCGCAGTTTACGTGATGGATTGTATTCTGATAGTAGTTCTTTAATATACGAGGGCGCTAGGTCATTTAAGGCTTTGTAGGTGATTAGTAATATTTTAAATTGTATACGATATTTAACTGGTAGCCAGTGTAAAGATGCCAGAATTGGACTGATGTGGTCATACTTTTTAAATCGAGTAAGCACTCTTGCGGCGGCGTTTTGAACCAGCTGTAGCTTGTTTACCTGATATGGTATGTGACAGACGTGATCCTATTCGTGGTTTTATATCTGTATGCTGTTATCTGTATGGATGGATGTTAACCAACATTCCCGCTTTTCTCTCAGTTTGTCTTTCTATCTCTCTTGTGTCCAATTTGTAAGCGTGCTTTGTTTGCATGACAAAAACTGTACATTCGTATTCCCAAAACGTTTGCAATAAGGCTGCATACAATGTGTGCAATCTCTCTCTCTCTTTCTCTTTGTTTTCCGCTTCACAGATGTTAAGGGTCGAAGCGAGTGCTACTGGAAATAAGCTGTCAACTGCTGTCTGTTGATGGATCTCTCTATCAGCTTCTCTCTATGTCTCATGTCACATGATCTCTCTTTATCATCACTCAATCTCTCTCTTTCTTCATATGTGGATAAGGAACATGCATTCAAATGATGTCTTCCGGTATAAGACGAGGTTCCACCTAAAAATGGTCATTAACATGATCTCAATCATCATCACTGTCCTTTATTTCACCTCACATCATGTGGCATCATCATGTGCTGTCAGAAACTCGGATCATCCTTGAACTTTCTGTCAGAAAGCACATGATCAAAAAAATCCTGCTGTTGCCATGGATACACAAAAGTGGACTTCTTCAGCAGCAGTTCACTTAATGATGCCTAAAATGCCAAACTCTGTATCAGTTAAAGGACCTGCGATATTTGCCAGGGGCGTCGTGCAGCAATTTTTTCATCCTTTATACTTTAATCATAATCACAATTAAACATCAAAACCTTTATACGCCAAATTCTTATAGACTATACAGACATAAAGGGGAAGCATTTATGAATGATTTTATTGCTATTTTACACACGAATGAAAAACTTGCTTAAAAGTCATGTCTGTTATTGGCTGTAATGATCAGCACTGCAAAAACAGCGAATTAAAAGAAACATTCGATGCAGCGTAAGCAGATCTAACTGTAATAATGTAGTCTACATTTTTTGTTTTATTATTTATTTAATTGCATTGAAAGCTCATCATTTTTCAAAACTAGCCTATAGACCATTTCAGCAGTAACAACATAAACAAGCGGCTGTGACGGCCCGCACGTAACTTCCGGTAAACTCCGATAAGAATAAATAACAACAAAGTTCTTTAAACGTTGTTTATTTATATAACAAGCAAAAAAACAACACATAGATTACATAGGAAACCAAAACATTTGTTATTTTGACGAGGCATTTGTTCAAGAAATCAGTTTAGCAACTAGTCAGACCATTAAAAAAACGAAACCGGAAGTAAGGTTCGGATCCAGACGTGTATCACGTGCTTCCAATAAGACCGTCTAAAAACATATTGGTAACACTTTACAATAAGGTTGCCTTAGTAAACATTGGTAAATGCATTAACATGAACAAACATATTGTTTTAATTCATGTATTAGTGTTATTTATTTAGTTCATAGTGCATTTAACTTTTCATTTTATAAATGTATTAGTAAATGTTGGTTCCTACTTTCTAGAGGACATCTCAGTATTGGCTGTGATTTTTCTTCCTGAGTGATTTGAAATGCATTCAATAGAGCTGAGGCACTAATAAACATCTAGATCCATATAATAATGTGGGTGGAGCCTGTCTGTGTAATACGACCAATCACACTTGAGGCTCAAGTCAAGGCTGTCAGGTCATTTTCTTAGTGATTTATTTTTATATTGCTGATGAATGTTTCATTAGAGGAGAACTGAAAGCTCTCTGAGCTGCACATTTTTTTCTGTGTTCATCATTTTGGTCTTTGTAAAGCCACACAGAGGTGACCCTCATCTTCTGAAAGTCTCTCTCTCTCTTTCCTGCCCTATTTCTGTTGCTCTTCCATTCGCTCTCACACACATGGTGTGTTCATATTGGGTCCAGGGGTATAGAATCATCTTTATTTTAAAGTTCAGGGGACATGTCCCACGTGTATTCTACACCCATGAATCTCTCTCTCTCTCTCTCTCTCTCTCTCTCTCTCTCTCTCTCTCTTTCAGTCTCTCAAGTTTTGCAGTATGTTTTGATAACACAATGAACTCTTTTATGTCAAAAATAAAGGAAAATGTGATTTCTTATGATACAACCTCCTTTAAACTCTGTATTAACATACAGCAACTTAGAAAACAACAAATATTCTTCATTTGCTTTCTTATCTTTCCGCTCCATTCCTTTTCTATCTTCGGCCTCATTGATTTCCAATTTTTCTCTCTCTCCCTTTCACTTTCTGTTTCTCGCTCTCTGTCTTACCGTCTCTTACACATTAAATGTGATATTCTGCTGTATATGTTTATATTTCTGTAGTCTTGTAGTCACATTGATAATGTCGCAGTGAATGTGTCATTCAGGGTTTATTGAAAGGATGGGAGACAAACACTAACATCTCACAAATGATCTTACACAAAGTAAATCACAGTTAGATGCACATTACACAGTTAAACTCAATCAATCCTATAGAGATGTAGACTAGAGTTTATTTAACTCTGCCCAAAACTTTTCATATGAATTATATGAGAGTGAAAGCACAAAACTGAAGATATTTCAGTATAAATATAAAATATACTTTAAAATGATACAAGAGATCAATTATTTTAGCATGTACTGTATGTATTGATTCTATTGATTCTATCAGGGCTGTAAAGGAACGGCCCATACGACAAAAAAAAAAAAATTATATATATATATATAGATATATAGATATATAGATGAATATAATTATATATACAATTTAAAATATATTTTAAAATATACAAAAAATGGCCTAAAATATATTTTGAAATATGTTTACAAAAATGTATTTTTTACCAATATATTTTTGGCCATTATTTGTATATTTTGAAATATATTTTAAAAATAACTATATTTTAAGCATTTATATTCATGTTGCATTGGAAGAAAAACTTTGTTTATGCTATAACCTGCACACATAACAGGTTTGAAAAGGTCCAAATTAAATTTATTTTTAACTGCAAAAATATACTTTATAAACTTTTATATTTTGGCCAGGAGAAATATATTTTATGCCATATGGGTTGTAACAGTACAAATGTATTTGTTACCCCTGAAATACATTTTGAAATATATGTTGATGTATGAAGGTTAAAACTATTTATTACACGGCTCTCTGGAATGCTTGATTCTGATTGGTCAGTTGAGACATCTTTTCAAATAATAACCGCTCCAAAGTAATAACGCATAGCCGGTACTACTTGTACGAGAAAAATCACTCCGCGCCAATAAAGACCAATAAAGTTTACTGTTTGGCGCCATCTTGTGACAAACACTGGACAACCACAATTAAGAATGGAAAATTTTGACATTAGTTTTAACATGTACGGAAAAAACAAAACATTTAAACAGCGGATAGAAGAACGAACAACAAGACAAGACACAGAGAGCTTATTGAGACTGAACTTGACAAAATAGAGCACAGCTATGATGCCAACACACAAAAAAATACAGAATGGGCATTAAAACTTCTCAAAGACTGGCTAAAAGAGAAAAAAATGGAGACAGACAAGTATGAAGCAGAGGATCTTAATAAGGTATTACGATCATTTTATGCATCTGTGCAAAGTTTCGCGGAAGGATAAAAATGTTAATTTAAAACAAATATGCCAATAAAATGTTTCAAATTCATATTCATATCCGTTTTTTTTTCTTATGTGACAAGTAGCCGTGTAATAAGTGGGATAATGTAAAGGCAGCCGGTAAATATCGGGAAAATAAGCCCCTTCAGTGTGATACAAGACCCTCCGCTTCGTTTTGGAGTCCTGATCACACTGTCGGGGCTTATTTCCTGATAATTACCGGCTGCCTCTACATTATCCCTTATATATAATTTCAAATTCAAAAATATATTTAATTAAGCTTTATCTTCTACCAAATGTATTTTGCATATATTTAAAACATCTTATTGGCCAGAGAAATGAATTCCTTTGCCGTATGGGAAAGGCAATCTCATTGTGTGCGTGTGTGTTATTGTGCCTTGCAGTGAATTGATGTGCTGGCTCGGTGTGTTGTGGCTGTTCAGATGATAAATGTTTGTGTTGGCAGACCTCAGACACTCTGGACCTGAAGCTCAAACAATTAAACCCTTATCTCAAAAAAATACACACGGGGCAATATCACACAGAAAAGGCTGTCTTTTGAACATAAAGCAAGAACCAGATTTGTGTCCTCATTCATTTTGTTTTGGAAAAGCAAGAGGACCTTACAATAAAAATAACAAAATGGCCTCCACATTCAGTGTCTTGGCTCTGTCTTTGAGAGAGGCAATAAAGCTTAAAATGGTTTAGAGGAGGACAGCTGCCCTCAGGGGACTCTGCTTCATCTCATGGTCTTTCTTTTGACTCATTCTTTGAGATTGAGTCGGATTTAAAGGCCACCGCACTGAAAAGAACCTGCTTGTGTTTCGCCCGACTGATCTTTACACCCTTCAAAGCGAAGGGCAAAAGTCTTATGTTGGAGATGAAAGTATTGACGCGTAATTCAGTTTGTAGAGATCCTGCAGTTAAGAGGAAGTATTGAGTGTTTTATAGACTATAACGTATAAACTGAAGTATATAACATGTCAGTTTAAGTCTTAAAGGGCCAGAGATCAGTTTATTTACGGAGATTAAAGTAGATTTAAGTATTAATTTGGTACACTTCTGGGTATTAATTAGAAAGTCCTTTAGATGTGCGGTGCCATTAGTTAAATGTTGACAGACAGCAGATGACTCTGGGCCGGATCCGGGCTGAAGTCGGCAGCACCAATGTGGATCCGACCTGGAGTCGTCTGCTGTCTGGGGAGAGTTAAAGGTTGACAGCATTTGATTTCGAGATCAGGAGATCACGCTGCTATTTTGCTCGATCCTTCATCCTTTCTTACATGAGCTCATGAGATCATTCATCACATCAGAGTCTCTGGAGCTCAGAACTGCTGCTTTCCTCTTAACCCATTTCTCATGCAATATAAGACGATGTACGTCAGTCATCTTTGGTTTAAATGCTGTTCGCTTCCTGTTTTCTGTGAGCATTGATTGGTTAAGTGCTGCCGGATAATTGACTCATTCAGTGCGGTTCATCAAACGACTCGTTTGATTTAAAGATAGGAGGCGTGTTTGCACTGAATGATTGACAGTGATTAGAAATGCAGATGGTGTAGCTTTAAACCAGTCCAGCAGATACAGTAAGTGTCTGTTTAAACTAGAATATACATGAGACATAGTGACATTAAAGTGGTGAATTTGCATAAAAGTATCGATTCAGTTGTATTCACTTTTTTTATGGATGACAAGTATGCTGAGTACTTTGGATGTTTAAAAGAATTTGTAATAACTAAAAGATGTTTACTTTAGTAATGTTAATTAGGTAATACTTTACTTGAAAGGGTGTTTATAAGACTGACATGATACCTTTATAATCATGGCATGACACGTGATTTTATGCAACTGTTATTAAGTGTCATTATGTCATTTTTAATGCAAAGATGACATTGTTTGAGATTTGTTCTTGACATAAACCAATACATCATAACTTGCCATGACAACTTGTCATTACCAAGATAACATAACTGACTTGTGAATAACTTTTTACCAGTGGTACAAATATTATTTTTCATAAAAACGTCATTGTTAATATTCAAATGTCAAATAGTTTTATAACAGCGTCATGAATATTTTTCTTGACCTCAACTACAGTGGAACAAATATAATTTGTCATTAAAATGTCATTAAGTGTATACTGTATTATTAATGTTTTTCCTCCACGTGTTTAACAAATATAAATCCAACCATTTAATCATAATAATAATAATTAAAATTGATAAAATTATACTTTTTTGCATTTGGAGATTAAAATTGAATAAAAACAGTACAATAATGGTTTAGGCCACCACTCATCTCTTTATATGCTCATATAAACTATAGTTTATTAAAATAATGTATGTTACCAGCAATACAAATAGTGATACTATGTAAAGAAGCCGTGTTACAATTAACCCCGTATTAGTTTGTGCCCCACTCACCCCTACAAACAACTCTTAATAGTCCTCAAAATAGTCTGTAGCTTCACATCTTTCTGTCTCTGGTTGCTGCTGTTTTCTAGATTCAGTACAGCCAAATCAATATAATTCTAAGATCTCTACTGCAATGCTGGATGCTAATACGCTCACAATGGATTTAATCCACACTGCTGGACTCCAACGCACGAGGTCATAATCAGAATTAATGCCTTCAAATGAATGAAAAACGATAAGAAAGGTTGACATCTACATGAGACGGCCAGTCAGAGGTCTGCAGTGAGTTTGAAGGATGATGTTTTCATTCAGAGTCAATGCTTCATGAATTCAGAGAGAATGATGAATGGAGGATTTAAAACCTCATGAGTTATAGACCGCAGTCTTTAGGGATCTGAAATCGTTATTATTCTTTTACTGAAGTCATTGCTTAATTGCTTGTTCTTTTTAAAAAATGTAAGCAATTGTTGATTTGTTTTGTGAGCAAAGGGTGTCAGCACAATTTACACTGAATTCAGCAGATGCAACAACAGCATTTCCTTAATTATACTCGTGAGAGAGAAAGAGAGAGAGAAAGAGAGATAGGGAGAGAGAGGGGGGGGAGAAAGCCGGCAAAAAGTTATTGCGAAATAACAGCGTTTCCATTAACTGATGTTATGCGACTAAAATGTAATTTTGTTGTCTCTCATCATTCCAAAAACCATCCAGATGACATTAAAATACAGCGAAATGACTCAAAAACATAGAAAGCAGTCGACTTCCAAATCGCTCTTGCGTTTTTTTCATGTCATGCTCTTGACGGTTCTTGTGACGCTGCATCTTCTGTCTTGTCTTCCAAAGAAACATACTGTGCCATAAAGGTGCCAAAGAATGCATTGTAATAGTCTGTTAAATTATTTTCTGATATCTACACAGAAGGTTGTGGCTTTATTAAATGCAAAAAATGATCAAGAGTCAGTTTTACATGTCCATTTACAACCCTTTAGAATGAAATGGTCTATTATTACCTTATTTGAAAGGGTCATGAATAATAATGTTGAGCTCTGCTCTGATTGGCTCTTTCTCAGAGCAGCTCCTTCAGTAGCTCTGTGTGTGTGTAAACAGTCTGTATCAGATTTTGAGGAATAATCAATTGTTTGGAGATTGTTAATGGCTGTTTCTGAGTGGTAAGTTTGTGTTTTTTTAAAGGTAATTGTAACCTCAATAGTAGAACTTCAGCCTAAACGCTAGCATATAGCATTAACTAGCATATAGCGCTAACTCAGCTGTCACAACTTTGTTTTTAGCATAGTAACAACATTGTACTTAATTTAATGTGATAAACTCTTAGTATTCATGTATGCCTAGGTAAATACAGTTTTACATTATTCAGCACCTTTAAAGAATGATCATGTGACTTTTATGCAAAAAAAGTTTTGTGATATATATTCATTTTCGAATTGCCTGAAAAGCCACCTCACCTGTGCGTAAAAACTTTTTTGCGATATATAGGAGTTTATGTGAAAAAACAGTGTTTCCATTGGACGCATTTTCAATTCGCTAATTCAATTTGCGCAATTTGAAGGGTAATGGAAATGCAGCTAGAGAAAGAGAGAACGAGAACAATGACAACAAAAATGAAATGAGTTGTAAAACTTACCTAAAGCTAGGTGCACACTGCGATTTTAGTCACAAGCTGTCTAGGCAAATTTTGAAAATCCTAAAAGACTCCTGAAATTCTGTGCTAAGATGAAGTCTTTGATTGCTAGTATGTTCACAGACCAAATTTTTCTATTTTTGTTTTTGGCAGTAGTGTCAGAATCCTGCAGTGTGGCTTTTCCTATGACAACAACAAATGACATAAATGAAAGTCTTTCAGCGTGTATCTGTCGTTAACATTGTGCAGTCTGACATTAACTGAGATCCCAAAGTGTGAAGGGACATACAGGAATAGTCCTGGGATAATACTCGTGTGCTATTTTTTGTGCTATTTAAAAGTAGACATACTGCATAATTCATAGCATCACCTCTGTGTTTCACTCTCACAAAATCTCTTACATCAGCACTTGTATACCAATATAAAATAAGATGGTGTCTTTTCTTCTATTAGAACAAGAGAAATGGCTGAAGCAACTCAATGTAGGCTAATTTCACGTAACGTCATAGATACTACAATATATAGTCAGATATCACCAGATACAATGAAGATAAAGAGAATCACTCAGAGATGTAAATCATGTAGGGATATCTGAGGTGAGGTGAGGATTTAGTGTGTAATGAATTCGGTGATGAAACCTCCTGCTGTTTCACCACCTGTTCAGTCACTTCATCACTTTACCCACAATCCCCGGTGTGTTCACAAACATAAAGCTTCCTGCATGTCATCTAGCCGTGAACTTACAAAACATTACTATAACGCATTTTAATCTTGAATTGATAAAAAATGTTTTGGTGAAATATAACCTGGACATATTTCATGAGATTCACCCATTTTGTTTAGCATCCTGCTGCTTGGTATTAGCTGGTTTTACTGGTGTAGGAAGCTGGTCTGGTTGTGTTTTGGTCACTTTTTAAGCTGGTCTAGCTGGACTGTTTGAAGACCAGCTTACCCACCAGCTTGACCAGCTTTGCCAGGCTGGGAGGATCAGCTTGAACCAGCTACAAGCTTATGCTGGTCTTAGCTGGATTTTTCAGCAGCCTATTAGGTGAATTATTCAGGGCTGCGTTCTCCGAAACTACCTTAATGCTACGTCGTTCTTAAGTTGTACCTTAAGCTGTACCTTATCGCTAATACGTGTTTTCCGAAACGTTCTTAGTTACGTATCACTTCTGTAAGTCATACGTTCGTAAGGTTGGTCTGGAGCGCTCTATACCTTATCCCACATAACTCCACTAGGGGCCATCACTTTCATAAAAGCTTACATTGCAGTCTATATAACTAAATATTTGTAAAAAAAAAAAACACTCCGTGTTTAATTAGGCAAATATTTTTATATTTAAAGAATAAAACATTCACATAATTAGACATCATTACATTGATGGTTGTTAGATTTTTAATTATGTTTTGCAAAGGGACATCAACTGCGAACTATTAAATGCTACAGGATTAAGAAACTATTTAAAAAATATATTTTGGGTTGGTGAAACTGGCAGCTATACAACGAATCCTACGATTTCATTTGTGCATTTCATATCCGTTAAATCTTAGTCTACCGGCAAGTATTTTAGCTGCATAAATAAATCGGGTAAAATAAAAAATAAAAACATAATTAAGATTGTTAATGTTAATTCGACTTTGCATTGAAGTTTTTTAATGTTTTATAACTTTGAGGCAACTGCATGCCATATTCTTTATAAACATTCAAAACAAACTGCGCACTTGCTTATAGTCTCCTAAGGTCAACACAATTTCCACATTAAAACTAATCAAAGCTAAAATCTAAAGTAATCATAATATATTTTTATTTATTATATAATATATATATATATTTTATATGTTATATTTGAGGTAGACAGACAAGCTCCAGAAATGCGTCCATTAAGCTTTATCCACATTGTAACGACGCTGCTTGCGCATCCACTGTCCAAGCACAATAAACGGTTGCTAAACGCGTGAACTAATGAACAACAACAGTTTGTTTTTATATATTTTAAGTGTAATGCACAGCCAAGTACTTGCACAACCCACTTTATTCCCCTGTGCAACGCACTTATTGGGAACCCCTAATATAAATGATCCTTTCAAGGCATAGCGGATGAATTGGAGCAGTTTAAACATGATAAGTTTGGAAATAAAGTTGCGGGTTTTGCACGGGTTTGATATAAAATATAGAAGATTGAATTTAGTTGTTTGCAATTTGAAATATTTTTAACAGATATTCCTAATAAATTTAACTTGAACTATTTCTAAAATGTTTCTTTAATAAAGAACACCACTATCTCATAACGCAGCGAAACCTATTACATGAAGTGAATAATTGATTGTCGAGCAATCGATATCAACCTATTCAGCACCTCCACCATGGACAGCACCCGCTAAGGTCGAACTTAAGAAGGTTTACCTTAAGCAACATCCTAAGGTATAGTTCGGAGAACACACGTAGGAAAGGTATACCTGTAGTTAAGGTGTACCTTTTGAGTCTTCGTTGCGCGCTAAGAGAGAACGTTATCGGAGAACGCACCCCTGTATTGTTATTCATAGTTTATTGCTTTAAAATAATATTGTTTCATTGCAATGTTTGTGTTTGAGTATTGTATCATAATAGTAAACCTGTGGTTATCATGTGAATGTTAGTGGTGACATTGATAAAGTAAAGATGCTGAACCGAGTCTCTATATTGAAATATGAGTCCGTTAGATGCACAGATTCTGGGATTGGATCCAGACAGCAAGAGAGAACAGCCGATATGTTTCAGTCAGATCCTGTACATTCAGCTGATTTTATTATCCTTATAGCATGGCTGAAATATTTTGGTCTGAATTCAATAAGCGTGGATGAAGTTACAGCTCAATGTTATCCAGACATTGTTTTAGTGACCATATACGGTATATGTGTGCTTTCAAGGTACATAAAATGTATAAGCTTATGTGTGAAAATATTGACTGAGCTGTCAATGGGCACGCTTTTTTAGCTAATATAGTTTAACGACATGGTGTTTCTGGAAACCATAGGTTAAAACAAACTTACTGTGCTTAAGTGACCCCTATTAATGCTGAACTTATTAACACTGTGTTTGTGTTCCTCAGACAGGCCGTGGCCATGTACGATGGGGCGAGGGTTCCATCTCCTGATGAAGGTGCTAACGGGGTCACCCTGCAGCCCGAGACCCCCGCAGAAGAGCCTGAAGAAGAGGAGGGTGTTCACCCTAAACCTGTTCTAGTGAAGAAAGCTCACCGTGAGATCCTGGACCATGAGAGGAAGAGGAGGGTGGAGCTAAAGTGTATGGAGCTACAGGAGATGATGGAGGAGCAGGGGTGAGTCAGCATACTGTGTGTTTGTGTGGATAGGTGAACATAAAACAAATAATGTCACACATTTCCAAAACAGACATTTGCGGGAATCATGTTTCAGTGTATATCAGGTTTGTGTGAGGGTTATGATTTAAGAAAATTATCATTAGCCTCATCTAAAACAAATGGAAATCTACAAGCATTTTTTGGTGAAGTGAAGTGAAGGTTTTGTGATGTCACTAATGTTCCGGCCACGTCTGATTGGTTTAGAATTTTAGAGCAGGTTGGAGTGTCTCTAATTAATGGGTATCTGTGTGACCTTCAGGCAAAATGAATGACAGATGAGAGATGAGCTTCAGTTCATGCTTAATGCTCATTGAATAAATGATGATGAGATACTCCATTCATCACAAACCCTCATCACAGGACATCGGCCTCATACATCAGTTTACTTTTGTATTTGTGTCCTGAATACTTGACAAGGTAGCCGTCATATTTTAAAAAGTCATACAATGGAAAACATAATATTTTATTGCTCCAAAGTGTTTGTGATACTGTCGACATACTCCTAAAGCTTTCTCCCCATTCTCTGGGACTTTTGGTTGAAGTTAAACTACAAACACTTATTTAGAAAGCTCATCTCAAAACCACCTGTTTTGTGTTTCATCGATGAAGTAAACATCAATTAATATTTTGTGTTTTGCATCTTAGTTTTAAGTGTATAAAATTCATTAAACTAAAACATTCAAGTAAAATGAACTTAAAATTAACAATACATGTTGTGACAAATTCCCATAATCCTTTGTGCCTGAATATTTTGATTATTTATGCTTTTTCACAGAATAAGAACTGATAAAACTACTTAAATATCTGTTAATAAAATGTCATGAGATTTAAGCTCTTATATTATTAATAAGTTAATAATATAATAAACAAATAAATAAACAAAGTTGTTTTGTTGTAGATTACAGTATAATTTTGTGAAGTCACCGTTCAGGTGATCAGTGTTTCCTTACATGAACTTTGTTCAGCACATTTTATTGTATTTCTCTCCACAGTACTGACAATTCATGTCGTGTCAAGTTTATTCATGAATTTTGTGTTATAATGCCTCATACAGCAAAAAAATATATTTTCAAATTTAATTTTAAATATATTTCAAAATATACAAAAAATGGCCAAAATATATTAGGAATATGTTTACAAAAATGTATTTTTCACCAATATATTTTTTGGCCATTTTTTCCATATTTTGAAATATATTAATATATATATATATATATATATATTTTAAAGCATTTATATTCACATGTTTTACTTTCTGCAAAATGTATTTATCATATATTAAAGACATATTTTTGGCCAGACAAATGTATTTTTTTGCCGTATGGGAACACTAAAAGTAAAGTTAAATCAACTTAAAATTAAGTTTACTGAACTTGCTAAAATAAATTTTAAGTTAAATTAACTCTTGTTTTAGTGCAAAATACTTTAAAATATGGAGTAAATTTGTTGCCATAAAATATTAAATAAATTTGTTCCGGTTTACAATGCTTGCTTAAACACAAAATCACATTTAGTGTAAGAGTTATCAAGGACAGGGAGTGAGGAAGATATTCACAATTTTTTTTGTGTGGTAAAAGTGTAGGATATACATATGCATGATAGATCTCATCTCTCCTCTCATTAACAGAAACACAGTGTTAGGAGTTCTGGGTAATAGTTATCAGATTAATGATGATAATATTCAACAGAATGTTAGAGATGGGAGGGAGATCAGCCATCTGTCAGTATTACACACACACACACACACATGCACGCGCGCACATGCGTGCCCACACACACACACACATTCTGGTTTCCATGTTTTGTGGGGACATTCCATAGACGTAATGCATTTTATACTGTACAAACTGTATATTCTATTACCCTTACCCGCCCCATTCCTAACCCCAACCATCACAGAAAACTTTCTTGTACCTTAGATTTTCAATAAACATCATTTTGTTTGATTTATAAGCTTGTTTCCTCATGGGGACATCAAAATGTCCCCACAAGGTCACAAAAATACTGGTATTCCTATCTTTGTGGGGACAATTGGTCCCCACAACGTGATAATTACCAGGTACACACACACACGCACACACACACACACACACACACACACACAAACGCACACATGCACAAACGCACACACACGCGCACACACACACACACACACACACACACACACACACACACACACACACACACACACACACACACACACAAATGCAGACGCACACATGCACAAACGCACACACACACACACACACACACACACACAGCTGCTTTAGAGAAAATGTAAGACGTCCATATGTTCTACCCAGCGTTAGGAGCCACCAGACGGCTGCATATCTTCAGGCAGGAACTCAGTGGTGGTTTGTTGTGTTAAACATGATTCAGCAGCCGTGTGTGTCTGATTATCTATGTATGAAGGACCTCTCAATATCACAACCATAGCATTTTTATCTCATCTTGGTTCAAACCTAGTCTCCTGTTCTGATTTTCTTGATCACAGAAGGTGATGTACAGCCATATGTGTAATGTCTCATTTGTTAATGTGTGTCTTTAAAGAACCACATTATGTTGATGTCAGTACACCAAATAGCTGCATGTGTCTTTTGATCGCTGTGCATGTGAGAATGAGATTTAATAAGAGTCGACACATGAAGAAATGTTGGTGTCATTTGACTGCAGAAAACTTATTGGTTCCTTGTTAGAACTGAACAGCAACATCCACATTTACGTTTCATTAAAGCTGTCAAAAGATTAATCGCATGCAAAATAATTTTTTTGTTTTTGCATAATAAAATGTGTATATATATATGTCAAAATTAACGCGTTAATAACGCGTTAATGCAAATTCATTTTTACGCAACTAATTTTATTAACGGCGATTAACGCAACGCGCAATTTCTGTTTGACCCTTGGTCCATCCCATAGTTGAATGAACAGAGACACAGACAAATGGGATCCTGTCTAAATTATTCAACGGTTTTCATAGAAATAAGAACATTAACCAAATCGTTTAGCAAATCCAATGCTCTAAATGCTCATTGGACATCTGAAATGATCTTTATTTATACGTCTGAGAGGTGTAACGTTACTGTCCTCCTAATGCTTAATCTAATACAAAGATGCGTCTCAATTCATTTTTGTTTCGCTTTATGCATGACTTAGAAAATAGACTGCAGGACTTGCTTGATGTTAAAAGAGTCATTAAAAGAGAGTAAGTTTGGTACCTGATTAATGTTAAAGAGTTATTAAGAGCGACAAGATTCAAAAGCGATCTTCCTCACGGTGACTGACTTACATCTGAAGCACGTGCAGACATAGAACAATGCATGACACGGATATATAGACATCTACACAAAATTAAAGTTTTACAAATATCTTTTTTTTATAAGAATTCAGGCAGGTATGATCTATAATCTGTTATGTCTTAAGTAAATGTTTGGTTAACTGTTGGGTAAAAATATCTGATGTGTAACATTATATTAAATCACTTAGATTTTAAGCAGTCTGTCACAATGTCAATCAAACTAAAGAAAAAAAAGTTTAACATACATTGATGATGTTTTTGCTTTGTGTGTGCTAACTCTTATAGTTTTACCAGTGATTTTAAGGTATTGATGTGGTACTTTAATGTATGGATGTGGTAATTTTTCTGGTAATTTAACTTTGCTGACTCTTTCAACTTCAAACAGGTGTAGTTCTGTCATATTTTGTTATATTCCACCAAATCATGCATTGTTCTATGTTTTAATAGATAACTATTTTTTTTTGAAAATTTGCTAATTCCGACTCAATTTGCCAGCACATGTCACAAATGATGCAGCATCAAACAAAAATGGAGAAAGAAAAATATTCTGAAAGGAAAATTCATATACAAAACAATGGCTTGATGGGTCTGTTAAAAATGTAAACAAGCTGTTGTTAACATACTTTTGCATAAAGCATCTACAGTATATATGTATATATGATTAGAGTATTAAAAACCTGAAAAGTGTTAAATTAGGGTAAATTTAGAATGGATAAAAATGTGCGATTAATTTGCGAGTACACACACACACACACACACACACACACACACAAATATATTATGCAAACCTTTAATTTGTAAAAAAAAATTAATATCGCGATTAATCTTTTGACAGCCCTACTTTTCATTATATGAAGTAAAGGGTAAATTAACATCTTTATTTTCTTTGAAACAATGGGTTTCAAAGAATTTTCTTAGACAGAAGGGCAAATATTGAAGAGGAAGGGGTAATTGCAGGGGCGGGGCAACAGCAGGGGGGAGTAAAATTTGTTATAATGGCGACTGTTTTTTTTTCTCTCATGGTGCACGTGACACCCCTGCTGATAAAGTCTTTAACCCTGTAACCTCCTCCTTACAACCCCCAACATACTAAATAGACAGATGGATGAGCTTCACACAGACACACTTTGCGTCTTTTATTATTAGTGCCGTTTGCCAATTTTTGGTTCTTATGCAGCATAAAGCAGAGATATATATATAAGGCAAGCATCTTCGTTATTCTTCATAAGATTTGTCAGTGATTCAAACTAGATCCTAACCCCTCCTAAGTATCTTACTTGTCTGGCGTCATTTCTACACGAATCAGCTATAGTTGGTTGTGTGGCATTTACACCCCAGCAGGAACCAATTAGTGAAGTGTTGCTTTTTTAAAGAAGCTCTCCGGTTAATCCATCAGACCGCTCCATGTCCAGAGATACAGAGACAGACAGATGGAGACCAGGATGAAGCTTCATGTATAATTTAAACATTCCCCAGAGATGATAGGAGGAGAGAAGATCAATAGATGGATGGTGGATGTCTTCCACGTGACTCCAGTGAGGAAACACAAAGCTGTTCGTTGAGTAATTGGATTCCCAGTCTTGTTTAAGGCCTGTGATTATGCAAACAAGCGCGTATTGGTCCAGAACTTCCCCTGATTATAGACAAGATGAAAGAAAAGATAAAAGAGTATTTTTGTCTCTTCAACTTCATAATTTGAGCTATTATTAAAGTCGTCTGATCAGAATGGAGGGAGATGCTTAAATATCATATAAAAGCACAAAGCATTTATTGGGGATGTGCTCTCAACAGACACGAATTCGGAACCTTGACACACAATGATCTCTGTATTTTTTCCTATTTTATCACTGGATTGGGACATTCACTTTAAAAAATAAGGTGCTTAAAACTTCCTTCACAGTGATGCTTCAGAAGAACAATTCAGTCAAATATTCATACTCTCTCATATAATAATAAAGGAACAAGAAGATACAAAAGTTGTTACTGGCTATGTTAACATGCACAAAATAATCCGACTGAATTTAATCCGCTTGCAGGTTACGACAGTACAGTTTACATGTACCCTAAACATTGCAATCTGATTAAAGTGTTCATTTACATGTACAATCCAAACCAAACATCTGCGCAAGCGGACAGCCAGGGTTGCCAGATTTGCATTTGCAAACCAGCCCAAAAGCATCCCAATGACTATTCACAGCCCGAATGCCAATAACTAATAAACAAAATGCTTTCATCTTTAACCCACAGAAAATAATCTACTTGCTGAAACAAATATGAACTCCGCAAAAAAACAGAGGACTTGGCAACGCAGTGCACATCATTTGTTGTCGAGTTCACGCTTTATCTCTGGATAATATACAAAGTTGAGTTGGAGAAAGTTGTTCTTAAGAAGTTTTCAGATATAAGCAAAGAAAACACACTTTTTAAAAATGCACGACATCTACACTGTTATATTTATGTAATGTTTAGAAAGACATGAACACTGCAGAAGATCTGAAGATATGTTTGCATCCAATTGAGAAAATACTAAGATTTATGCGTTTACATGCATACTTTTCTCCTGATGAACAGATGACAGATTGGACTACACCACCTCTTTTGAAATTTGCATCTGATCGATCTCAATCGTATTGATTAACATGAATGCTTAATACGATTACAAACTGATTATTTGGCTGTATGTAAACGTGCCTACTGTGTCGGTACCATTTCAAAAAGTACACAATTGTACCTAAAAGGTGCCTACTGGTACCATTAGGGATGGGATGGTATGAAAAATGATTACAGTGACCAAAGTTATCATGGTTATCAATATTATCATGGTTTTGTTAAAATGAGATGGAAATGTTCAAAAAGAACTGATACACACATTGAAAACATTTTTTTAAAAAGTTGTGAAATTGTGAAAATCACAATTTAATATTTCATGTCCCTGTAATTATTTCTGTGGTAAAAAAATAAATAAATCTGTCTAATAAGTTTATCGTGAATGAATACAATACATTATCCCTTAAATGCCTTCTTGTTAAAAAAAAAAAATATTTGCATGTGCGTGCCTGCATCAAACTGATTCTGGCTGGACAGGATTTACAGTGAGTTTTCAAAATCACGGTAATCAATCATAGTTGTAATGATAATTAAATTTTGATAATGATAATACTAATCGTCAGGACATTTTATCGTGGTTAGTTGTGAAACCGGTATCGTCCCATCCCTAGGTACCTCAAAGGTACACATCTTTACCCAAATGGTACATATTAGGACCTTTTTAAAAGATACCGTCCCAGTGACAACTTTTTGTGAGAGTATATTATAATCTAAACAACATTTTTCACTACGAAGGACCTTTATTGAAACAAAAAGGTTCTTTAAACTTTAAAGTTTCTTTATATAAAATGGGTTTCCCATCTCTAGATGTGTTTATTTTCCGTATTGATTGATACTGTAGTATAATGTGAGGTTAATCACATCTGTTGATGAACTGCTGGCTAAACAAAAGTGCATTCATGTCCCAGGAGTCTTCTGCTGATGATGATGATGCCTTTACTCTTCTCATTATCATCTCATTGGTTTAATAAGGTCTCCATCTCCACCAATGTGTGTGTGTTACATCCCCTGCACCTGAATAGATGTTTGGTGCTTTAGCATACTTGTACTGTATATTGTACACTATGTAATGTATAGTGTCTACAGTCATTGTTATGTAAACAATCTGCAATTTGCAACAATAAATATTTCAAACATTGCATATTTCATTCAGTGAGTGGCATCTAGTTTAGGTTTATTACTGTATATGCAATGCACGTGACTGAATTTTTTTCCCCTTTATTATTTCATTGAACTGCCAAAAGAGTTATTTTTGTCACAAAACTGGTTCAAAAATACAAAATGATCATTTTTGTATTGAAATAGCATGCATGTAATGAGGTCATACACAGCAGTACAGCATATTAGTTCTTCTTTAAGTAGTATGTGAAACAAAATCCTTTATGCAATAACCAAGATTTTGATTAAATCCTGTGTGCTTGCCTGTGTTTTGCATCTCTTCTCTTTATATTTTTCTCTTGTGCATATGTCAGAATGGATTTGACGACCCAGCGTTATCCTCCTCCCCTCCAGCAAAAATCTTTAATAGTAGTATAGTTTTGCTACACACACATCTTGTTTGTCATGCATTGCTGTGTGCAGATGCTCTGGGGCATAGCTGATAAAACCTGTTATTGTAATGCCATGCTGAACTGAATGTCCAATGGTTGCCCTTGGTTACAGCAGCCTCCTTTAACTAGACAGCAGGTGTAAGCAATCAATGCAACCCAAGCATCATTCGACACATTTACCTTCACATAACAGCTACAGATACATCTGCTCCAAGAACTCAGTGAGATGCCTCCAGTGATCCTGAAAACACACAATTTAAAATATTGTGTAAACTAGCACAGTATTTACCTGTTGTCCCTTTAATATACTTTTTTATCCGCCATCACTTAAGAAAGATCTCTTTAATGTATCAGCAGTGATGTTGAATGGATCTCTGATGTTTCTCCTGAGAAATCTTGCACATATCTCCTCTCAGAGTCTTAACAATTTCACAAACTGAACTGAAATTAGTTTTTATTAATGTGAACTTAAACATTTGGTTTCCAAAAGGTTTGTTTTGCAATCTGTAATGATGTAAGTTGCTTTTAATGTTACATGTTTTTTATTATGGTCGAGTCTCCGGTACAGACATGATGTAATCTGTCAATATAAGCACAGAAACACAAGATTTTAAACAGAGGAGGATTGCCTCAAATCTTCATCGCGTGTTATTTCTGTATATCAGCTAAGGTTAAGACACTATCAAATGTTCAGCATTATTTCAGCAGAAGTCACCTTTACCACCCACAGATTTCTGAATCACAACATTTAGTGCCACCTGCAGGCAACTTTTTACATCTCATGTGTTATTACTGCACGCCTCATTCCGATACACACACGCTACAGAAATCACTTTACCTGATGGAGACATGCTGGGGGAAAGGAGAAAAGATGTTTACTATCCACATGACCGCTGAATGCATTTGCACATTTTCTCTGACTTTGGCATTGCAAATTTAAATAAGAAAATGACCATTTCAGTCATAGTGCACCAAGAATTATATGGACACTCAAATTACATTTACAAATGTGAAAATGTCATTGCATTACATAACAAAATATGTAGAAGTGATGCAAAAAAAGTGGCATTTTCTTTTTAAAAAGATGGACAAAGTTTTTTCCCAGCCTGTCACTGGTTCAGTTCCCATTTAAAAAGGTTATAATTTGCACCATTTAGGTACAGATGTGTTTATTTTTAGTAGTAATATGTATCTTTAAGATACTAAAATAATTTCTTTGGCACCAGTATGCACCTTTAAAGTACTATATGAACTCTTTAGGTGAAAGGGTGTACTTTTTGAGAGGGTACCACCCCGGTGACAGCTAGGAACCATTTCATGACCATATTTTCTGACAGTGTGGGTTGTCAGGTTACGTTTTGTAAAATGAAGATGTATTGTGCACTTGTTAGTACAACATGCCTATAGTGTGCTGAAGTACAAACTAAATTGTACAGGTTCTGAGAAAATCTTTCCTTGTGAATAGATGCTACTTGAACTGATATTTTGAGAACAAGAGAGCGTGAGAGAGAGGAACATTATGACCTTCACATTATCTAGCTCATCCAACTGATTTGAGATCAGAGGATTGTACCACTAATAAATGATTCTTCAGGGGTTATAAATGTGTGTTTATACTGTATGTGTGAGTCTCTAGAGTGACCGTGCTTATATTTCTCCTGTAGATATACTGAGGAGGAGATCAAACAGAAGGTTGAAACCTTTCGGCAGATGCTGATGGAGAAGGAGGGCGTGATAATGCGAGAAGGATCGAACCCACGACCACCGTAAGTACACAGTGCTCTTCAGTGTTCAACCTCACAAATAATCAAAGCACACAAGATGTGTGCTGCTGTCCTTGTTCACAAAAATGAATGATTTATTATGGTTTAGGTAACACTTTACTTCAATAGTCTACTTTAGATATTTTACTAGTGTAACGATAAGTAACTTTGCAACTTCTTCAATCATTGGAGTATCAGTCAGACTTTGCAACTGCATGTCAACTTATTTTGCTAACCCCACCCATAAATGTCTTAATGAGAGTCATTGTAATATTTTAACATTCAGATTATTTTGCGGACCAGGTGGGGTGTGGCTGTTAATGCTGAAAATCCTCCTTTGCGAAATTTATAAAGTTTTAAATGGAAGTAAATCTCAAAGAACCATCCATTAAGAAAATTAATAACAACTTCATTTTAGTAGAAGTGTAGAACCATATTTTGGCAGATTTTTTTACTTTCATTGTTTTACGAGTTCACCTGCCCATTCAGCCTTAATGATTAATGGTAAAAAAACTTGGCTTGCTGTCCTTAAAGGCAACTCGAATCTGTCGTCAGGCTCAAGCCCCAAAAAAATGAGCAGTGAAGGAGGAGGTGTGGAAGAAGATGGATGCTGGAAAACTTGCCGCTGGGCATAGGGGGCATCCAGACTGCCACTAACATGCTTTTAATGACTATTTTCAGTGCACTTATGTATTTTTTGTTCTTGTCTTGCTATAATTGCTTCTATTGTGTTCCTCATTTGTAAGTGGCTTTGGACAAAAGCGTCTGCTAAATGACTAAATGTAAATGTAATGATGATTGACACAGGACTCAATTTTTGGTTCTTTTCGAACCTACGTTTAGAACTTGGTTTAAAGTGAACCTGTTAAACTATGGTTATTGCAGTAAAATACTTTATTTTAAGAGGTTATTTTAGCCTGCAGGGGTGATACTTTTCATTTGCGATGTCACACAGTTGACATTTATGATTTGCAGGGTACATGCAAATAATTAACGAAGCCTTACATTTGCAATTATTTGTTCAATTGCATTTTAGAAGTATGCTTAGCCTAAAACTATGTGATTGCAGATGTGCTGAGAGAGAGAGAGAGAGAGAGAGAGAGAGAGAAAGAGAGAAAGAGAGAAGTGGAAACAGCTCTTAAAGGGCAAAACACTCGAGAATGCTATTATGTAGCTATTATACGCATTTTTTCCAGGACGTTTTTGTGACCCGGTGGCACCTTGTTTACAGCCCGGTACTGGGTCGCGACCCAGTGGTTAAGGACCTCTGCTATTGAAAAATAATTTCTTTCATACCTTTTTATAATCCTCAGAACCTTTCTAATATAAAGAATTTTTGTGAAACAGAAAGGTTGTTCAGATGTTAAAGGTTCTATAAACCATTAAACCAAAAAAAAGGTTCTTCTATGGAATCATGAAGTGTGCGTGCGTGCGTGCGTGCGTGTGTGTGTGTTAAGCAGAAATGTCTGTTTGCAGATATCTTACATTATATTGCTGACTTTTGACACTTTCAGTGACATCACATTTTCCCTCCTCATTTATTGTCTTTCTGAGAACTTACTTTTTATGTAGGGTAAGTCATATAAATGAATGTTTTATGTGTGTGTGCATATAACTGTATTATTTATTCATAACCCTGAAAAACTTTTCTGACTTTTAATGGGTTAGTTTAGGTAAATCTGTGCCCAAAAAATTTGTTATGATACCATTTTGGGTTTATCTTCTAAAAGATTAAAATAATTTCTTAGTTTCAAAGTGCATTCAACATTAAGAAAGCATTGCAACATTCTGACAGCTAAATGTATAATATTTACGTTTGACCACTAATGATCTGTGACGCTGGACCACAAACCAATCTTAAATCACATGGGTGTATTTGTAGCAATAGCCAACTAATGCATTGTATGGGACAAAATTATTAATTTTTATTTTATGCCAAAAATCATTAAGATATAAAGATCATGTTCCATGAAGATATGTTATAAATTTCCTACCATAAATATATCAAAATGTTATTTTGTGAGTGGATGCAGTTGCTAAAGACTTCATCTGGACAACTTTAAAAGTAATTTAATATTTTGATTATTTTCACCATCAGACATCAGATTTTAAAATAGTTGTATCTTGGCCAAATACTGTACTATCCTAACCAACCATACATCAATGAATAGCATATTTATTCAATTTCTCTTTAAATAATCAACCCTTATGACTGGTTTTGTGGTCCAGGGTCACATGTATTGATCAGCAAATTTGATTTGATAATTTGTATGTGCAGGGTCAGAATGATGTCTCACGAGGATGAAGGTCATGATGAAAACAACGTGTGCGCTGATGGCTATGAAGAAGATTACAACTGGGATGGAGAATATTATGACCATAATTCAGCTGCTCATGACGACTACAGGTAAAACACACAGTGCATTAAAAAAAAAAACATTTTATAAAGTATATAAAGTTTAGCTTGATCGTTCTCAGACTGTGTAAGAGATAAACTAATGTTTTAATTTTAATAAGAAGAAACAGTATTGTTCTCCCTTACTTACAAACATAAGCAGATGAAGATTCATAGACACGTATGTGTAGTGTATGTGTTGTCATACTTCATTCCCTGTCCTTCACACCAGATCCAAGAGAAAATCCAGCAGTTCACGTTCCCCTCGACCAAAAAAGAGGAAGAAAAAGAAGACAAGAAGACACAGCCGGTTAGTTTCTTCACAAATAATCTCTTTGAATGAACAATGTACTGCAGAATCCTAAAACAGAGCTTCTTAAGTGGTTTCCCATTGGATTTAAAAAGGGTTAATATTTAAAAATCGTCCAGTGTGTCAAAGGACTAACATGTCAAATGTCTCATCGTTTTGCTGCTATGTTGCATGGGGTCAGAGTTTGGTCTCTGATGATAAACGTCATTATCCATTCTTCAGATTTAAAGCATCATTAGCTACGTTTGTAATGGTATTGATGGCTCAATCGGATTGAAAAGCCTTCATGTAAACACTTTAATCAATACGATTGAGATCGATCTGATGCAAATTTTAATCGTATCGAAAGGGGTGGTGTAGTCCGATCTGTGAACTGATCACCGGGAAAAAGTATGCATATAAACGTGTGATCGTTGTATTTTTTCAATCAGATGCAAAAATACCTTGTGCACATTCGCAGAAGAATTGTGCTTTTTTACGTATATTTACGTATCACATGATTCACGTCACAGAAACATGCAATAACAAGGCAATGGCAACACACATTATTAAGATAATGGGGTCACAGGCTGTACATTCTGCAGCATTCATGTATACTTTCATAACATTACATAAAGCAATAAAATAGCGTCGTGCCTTTAGAAATGTGTGTTTTCATCGCCTATATCTCAAAACTTCTTAAGAACAACTTCCTCCAACTCAAATTTGATTTTGTACATTTATCCAGAGATAAAGTGTGAACTCGATGAGAGATGTTATGCCCTGCGTTGCCAAGTCCTCTGCTTTTTTAGTTAAGATTTGGGCTACTGTTTTAACTAAGTTTTTTTCTGCGGGTTAAAGATGTAAGGATTTCGTTCATTAGCTTTTGGGCTAGTTTAGAATGTCCATTGGGATGGTTATGATATGCAAATCTGGCAACCCTGGCTGTGCGCTTGCACAGATGTTTGGTTCGGATTATATTGAATGTGCATGTAAACGAACATTTTAATCAGATTGCAATGTTTAGGGTGCATGTAAACTGTGCTGTCTTAACCTGCAATCGGATTAAATTTAGTCGGATTTAGAAAATTTTGCCATTGACTTCAGCAGCAGCGGTGTTTATTCTGACCAAATAAACATTTCTGTAAGTGTAATGGAGGCTGGTTTGTGTCTGAAATGGTGTGCATTGTGTTCTCTCTTCTTCTTGTTCATGACTCCCATTTGGAATCGATTGCCAGTTCTGGTCCCACACAGAGCGAGTACAGGTGGGACCGGATGCACAAGATAAATCACAAATGTTACATTATATTATAGCAGCTCTCAGTGACTTATTTTGTAAGGTGTGCAAGAGTAAGTGAGGTGTATCTAATGGGACGAGCAGCGAGTTTGATTGACACGTGTGAGGAATGGTGTTGTGAGTTGTCAAAGTGGTCTTAGTCGTGAAATAGACGCTTATCTCTGTGTCTTTATGAGAGAGAGAGAGAGAAACAATACGTGATGATTTAAATGCCCAGTCAGAGGACTGAGATCTTTAACAAAACTGAAAGAAAAACTGTGAGAGAGCTTGAAGCAGCACTTAAGCTAATGTGAAGAAACTCACTGAGAGAGGTTAAATGAGAAAATATTATTTGTGATATTTATGTCCTACAGAGCCGAGAGCTCATCTCCGCCTCGCACAGACAAGAAGAAGAAAAGCAGCAAGAAACACAAAAGAGACAGGTGTGTCTGTGTATACACGCATGTGTATGTGTGTGTTTGTGCACATCTGTGTGTTTGTGTTGATGCAAGAGACAGATGATGCAAATGTGCGCAAGTAATCTACACATGCAGCAAGTCTTTAAACAAACCCCAATCAATGCACTGCAAAAAGTGACCTTCTTACTTAGTATTTTTGTCTTGTTTTCAGAAATATCTGAAAATTAAGGTGCATTTTCTTGAAAAGAAATAACCTTCCTCTTGACCTAAGAAAATAGTCTAGTTCTTAGACAAAAAACATCAATTTAAGTGAATTTGTGCTTAAAACAAGCACCAAAAAAATCTGCTGATGGGTTAAGAAAAAAATCTTGAACTTTTTTCTTAAAAACACTTTATTCAAGGAAAATGTAAGAAAAAAATGTCTTACCTGATTTTTTTGCTTGTTATTGGTGTTATTGTCAAATATCTCACCCAACATCACTCCTCTCACAGATCCACATCTGGCAGCAGAAGAAAGAGGAGACACAGGTAACCCAAGATGATGTTAGATTCTCTTCAGACATCTAATGTGTGTTATATTTGAATTGAGATTTTTTTATTGAAAGTCATTATTTATTACATTTTAGATCTGGCAGCCCCAAAATCAAACACAAGGAAAAGAACAAACAGAAGAGGTGAGAAATGTTTCTTATTTGTTTCATTTCTAGAATATTCAGCATTACAGATATACAGTAAGAATGAATTAAAACAGCATGAAAATGTATTGTTTATTCAATATACAGTCCCACCTGGAGGCCATGCAAAGTTTTAGTGGATTTGCACAGGATTGAAACACATGTCCCTCACGTTCATTGATGTTTGTCTGGCGCTTATTATTACTCATTTGAGTGTTGAACTCTCAGATTCATTCTGGTTTGAGATTAAAAGATTTTTAGAAGATATAAAGCTTCATTATGATGAAGTTTGCCGTGGTGATACCCAGCGTTCGGTCAAAAATTAACAAGCCAACAATGGGTTAAAATCCACCAATGCTCAAAGTCCCAACCTTCCAGTTACTGTACGTTTGTATCTTTTGAATATTTATGTGTGTGTGTGTTACCTGCAGGTCATCGTTGGAGTCTCCTGACAGAGGCGATCATCACAGAGGAAGCTGCTGTAGTTCTCGCAGTGGATCCGTCTCATCCACAGTCAGTGTCTCCAAATCACCCAGCAGGTGAGACAAACACTATCCTTATAGTAGTTCCAGTGAAACCTGTCATAATAGTTAATGATTCTGTATTAGTTGACTGAGATCAAACTAAAGTCATTCACTGTGACGTCTCTCAATCCAGATCAGATGTGAAGTGCAGGAACGACAGACTCAAACAGGAAGGATGTCACAGTCCGCCTCCGTCTCCCAGGACCGACCAGCCAATCACGTGGCAGAACGGCAACCACAGCGTCCGTGTCCGCAACGGAAAAGATTCTGCAGAGGGAGATAAAGCCAACGATGTATGTAGTCTTCTCTATCTCAACTTCATCTGTCTCAACCGTCTACTTTCAGATAAACTTTCGCTCTCTCGCACACAAACTGATTGGGTCCTGTATCGACTGTATTGATCTTCTTTGATTCCATGTCTTGAGTTTTTCTGTTCTCATGTTTGTATTTGGTGAAAATCTGAAGCAGATATCCGTCTTTGTTCTTTATAATGAAGTTTATGCGTTATACTCAGGAGCCATTTTGACTTTTTCAGTTTTAAGAAAAAGAATGAATGAATGTTGAAGATTGACAGGATTCCTTTCTTACATGGTGGAAACATCTGTTGGCTCTCATGTGGGTTTCTCAGTTAATGTCATATAATAGTCTTACAGAAGTTCATCATTCACGCAAAGGCCGAAAAATTGACGGTTTGTTAGATTTTGCATCAAACCATTGATTTCTGGAAAGTTTTAACTGGCAAGGATGCAATTGCAGATGTTGGGTAAATTACCTTAAAATGATGTTCATGAAGTTAAAATTAGTCAAAATTCAGTCAAGGCAAGATTAAAGGTGCAGTGTGTAGATTTCAGCGCCATCTAGCAGTGAGATTGTGAATTGCAACCAACCGCTCAGTCCACCGTTCACCGAAAAACATAGAGAAGCTACGTTAGCTGCCACAGGACAAACATGGTGTTGTCAAGACAAAATACACGCTCTGTAGAGCAGTTTGTCCATTAAGGGCTACTGTAGAAACATGGCGGCACAAAATGGTGACTTCCATGTAAGGGGACCCGTGGTGTACATAGATAAAAATGGCTCATTCTAAGGTAATAAACACATAACAGTTCATTATGCAAGGTCTTAATACACCACTGATAATATAGTTATGTATATAATAGTACATTTCTGTCATTAGATCCGTCTAAAAGTTACACACTGCACCTTTAATGTATCGAGCCTGATGTATTGAACCAGTTCAGAATATTACAACATTACTCATTTAGTATTTAAGTCATAGTTTAAAAAAAAATTAAGATTTTGTCTACATACATTTTGGCATGTTACTAAAAATACTTTAAAGCGATAGTTTACCCATAAATGAAAATCGGTTCATTAATTGTTTTCTGAACACAATGGAAGATATTTTGAGGAATGTTTGTAATCAAATCTTTTCTGAGCACAAATTACATTTATATTTTTTCCCTACTATGGCAGCCAATGGTACTCCTTCTTCCACCTTGATTACAAATATTTTTCTTTATGTGTAGCAAAACGTCTCGGTTACGTATGTAACCCACGTTCCCTGAAGGAAGGGAACGGAGACCTCACGTCCCAATTCGTCGGTCACGACGTAACGTCGTAGTGACCGACTGAAAGGGAACTTTTATACAGGATTGTAATAATTTGAGGGTGAATAAACTACGACAGAATTGTCATTTTGGGGTGAACTATCGCTTCAAAGGTAGTTTTCAATCATTTTAGGTGCTCAACATTTACATATTCCAATTCACGCTTGAAAGGCTGTATATTTATTTTTTGGGTAAACTTTAAACTGTATATTTAACTATATGCATTCATAAAGAATTCAGACCCCTTTTACTTTATTCAATTTGAGAATTGCTGTACATCGACGCCCCCCATCCAACCTGACCAAACTTTGCAAAGAAGAATGACGGAAAATCCCCCAAAAGTTTGTTGTGTCACCCAAAAAGACTTAATTGAGGGCTGTAATTGATATTTTGTCTTATTCTTTTAAATAAATTCACAGACATTTTTAAATTATCATTTTGACTTTGTCATAAGTCAGTGAGTGTTGATAAATGAGAAAGAAAAATTAATGTAAAGGTGCCATAAAATGTAAAACTGTATTAGGCATAGATCAATAATAAGAGCTAATGGTAATGACATATCATAAGTCTCAAACACGATTGTTTCCTCCTTTTTATGTAAACCTCGTGCATGCAAAAGACCACTGGAAAACAGACCAATCACAACATAACACCAACTGTGACGTTACAGTCCAGGGGCTCTATAATACACCCGGCGCAATGCCGCACAATGCGCGGCGCAAGTGTCTTTTGCTAGTTTCAACAATTATCATTTTCACGTTTAGCGCCACGTTGTTTAAGTAAATGCATTTGCGCACAATTTTGCGCCCATAGGCGTTCTGGTCTGAAAACGAGGTGTGTTCAAGCGCATTGTTGCCGCGTTGCTATTTTGAGGCAACTAAAATGGTAAATGGACTGCATTTATATAGCGCTTTTAACAGACCTATGGCCATCCAAAGCGCTTTACAAGTTTGCCTCACATTCACCCATTCACTCACACAATCATACACCGATGGCGGTGTCAGCCATGCAAGGTGCCATCCAGCTCGTCTTGCTCAAGGACACCTTGAGACTTGGTCCGTGGAGCCGGGGATTGAACCACCAACCTTCTGGTTTGTAGACAACCTACATGAACCACTGAGCCACTGCCGCCCCAAAATAGACTACGCCACTGACCAACAAAAACCTGGTCTAAAGTCTAAAGTCAATGGCGCAATATTGTTTTTGTTATTTAATGAGCGTGTTAGAAATATGCGCCTATAAACGGGAGGACAACGCGGGTTTGCTTATCACATAAATGAATGCGCAGCAGCACAAAAACGCTTTTAAATATGACAGATTAAAGGATTGAATGTAAACGATTATTATTGAGTCTCTTGGACATAAATGAGGACTAATTATGAGGTGTAAAGAGCTGCCTCACCTGTAGTCTGGTAAGTAATTAAAGAGTAACTAAACCCTAAACCAATTTTTTTAAAGTTAATGATCTGTAAAAATTATGCTTTATTAGTGCTGTTCATTGATTTTAGTAAGTTTTTTGACATTTGGATATAAAGTGTTTCAATACTATATGGTGTAAAAACGTCTGAGTGCTGCCCACTTCAGGTTGAACGGTGGCTACTGCAGTTGAATTTTCCTATTGGATGTTGGGTCCAAAAAATGACTCATGACGTAAGCAGGTTCAAGATCACCACGCCCTTGTTACGATCTCACCACACACTTGGTACAAGCTTAGTTCGTCCCCTCTATCTCCGTTTGGATCTGCCCACTTTTCTTGCATTTTTCAAATATTGCCAGTGGGCGTAGTCAGGCTCTGAACAGGGGTTTAGTTACGCTTTAAATGCTTTGCTTTAAACAAATGCATCTTTTTTAAAATGTTTTTAAATGCTACCCTACAGATTTATTGTATATGATGACTCTGCACCTGTGGATA
Source organism: Misgurnus anguillicaudatus (assembly GCF_027580225.2). NCBI lineage: Eukaryota > Metazoa > Chordata > Actinopteri > Cypriniformes > Cobitidae > Misgurnus > Misgurnus anguillicaudatus. The sequence continues at coordinate 52,217,372 of NC_073358.2, read as the reverse complement.
TGATGACATGAGAAACATTTTAAGTAATGCTTTTTAAAAATCCCATGGCGCTTTCCGAGTGCTGAAACGCTTTGGCTTTTTGCACGTTTGTAAATTTTTTATCTCTTGTTTGTATTTTAAGAGTTCAAACCTTTTCTTGCATATTTGCTAATTATTTTATGAGTTTACAATGATTATGTAGGATATCAATACATTTACAGCAATTAAAAGCCTGCTATTTGTACTTCTATGACTGAAAGGAAAAGGCTTTTAAAGGTTTTAATCCAAAAAATTAAAATTTCAATAAAAATGAAAACAACACATGTTTTAACATTATTCTTAAACTGGTGGTCTTTTTCCACTGATTAAGTTTTTCAGTATACAAAGTCCGTCATGTAAATAGTGCCAGCGCAACGTGCTTTTATAAAGGGGATGAGAGATAAGACTCTCATTGGTTTATTGCACGTTACACCCAAAACACACCCATTACTCATTATGAAATTAGGAACAACCCTTTTTGACCATGCGCTTGGCGCACAAACCAGTTTCCCTGTTGTTAAATTAGCAAAAGGGCCATCGGACACCCGTGCACTTTAGACAATGCGCTTAAATCGTTAAAATAGGGCCCCAGATGTACGACCCAACATTAAATTAAGTACAGTGTTGTTACAATGCTAAAAACAAAGTTGTGACTGCTGAGTTAGCGCTATATGCTAATTAATGCTATATGCTAGTTAATGCTATATGCTAGCGTTTAGCCTGAAGTTCTACTATTGACATTTACACACACTGAAAAAAAATTCCGTAGAAATTGCAGCTGGGTTGCCGGTAACTTATTGTAAATTTAAATGAATGTTTTTTACTGGCAACATTTTGTTCAAAGTTAAATGAACATTAAACATTTACAAGTCTTTGTCTTTACAGAGTAAAAAAACAGCATCAAGCAAAACATTCTGGGAAACAAAATCTGAAGCAAAAAAAAACAGAAAAAGGTTGATGATGATTTCTGGTTCCCAGAATGCTTTGCATGAGGCTGTTATTGTATAGTTTTATTCTGTAAAGATAAAGACTTGTTAATATTTAAAATATATTTAACTTTGAACAAACTCTTACCAGTAAATAACATAAATTTAAATCTACGGTAAATAACCAGCAACCCAGCTGCAATAAGTATAACATTGTAATTTCTACGGATTTTTTTTACAGTGCACAAACACAGAGCTACTGAAGGAGCTGCTTTGAGAAACAGCCAATCAGAGCAGAGCTCAACATTATTATTCATGACCCTTTTAAATAAGTTAATAATAGACCATTTCATTCTAAAGGCAAATCCTAGGGTTGTAAATGGACATGAAAAACTGACTCTGGATCATTTTTGCACTTAATAGAGCCACAAACCTAGATATCAGAAAACAATTTAACAGATTATTACAATGTATTCTTTGGCACCTTTAATAAATAATCAGGCTGCAAAATAACAAAACCGAAAAAGTGAAGAGGGTCTGAATACTTTCTGAATGCACTTTGTTGTAATGACAGGTGAGGGACTTAAAAATCAAACAAACCAACACTAAAATATATTTCTATAAGAATGAATGTGTACGAGTGAATTTTACAGGGGTGAGGAGGTCAGATACAGTTTTAAAGCAAACATGAAGAGTCTGGTCATACAGTACCGTATATCTGATCTCTGTACAGTACAGAATGGGTTTGCATGCAGTGTTTGAGAAAATCTCATACAGTTTTTTTATTCATTTGCTCAATCCATCCTTGTTTGATTGATTTCTTGACCTCTTTGAATTGACATGATATCTTCCCACAAATAAATGCCCAAACTTTTCTGTCTTGTTTGTAAAAAGCACTCATATGATTTGGAACTGGACCAGGTAGATTAAATGGGTATGTGTACTAGTTTTTCTTGTCAATACAGTTACAGTAAAACTCTGCTCATGTTCTGCTCAGATATGTGTGAGGTGTACCGCAGGTGATCTGATTCTTACTGTTATTGTGCTCACGAATGATTAGACGAGAGACGTCACGAGCCAATCCTTCAGATGCTTTGTAAATCCTGAATTTCTGAGTCCGGGCCTGATAATTCGGCCTCTCTTTGTTCATACGGTTCAGACTACAGATTCATGAGTTATCGCTTAGTTAAAATCACGACAGACGTGGACATTACAGCCGTGATTATAGATGGTATTTACTGAACGTTCTTCACATGGTCACAAATGCTAAGTTTTTATAATTCAAATATTTTATGTAATATGATGTTTTCCTTCCCAGATAGCAATAGACTCTGGGGTGGATCTGGTCCGAATTCGGCAGCTCCCGTGCAGAGTCTGTTGCTATGTGGGTCCTGTCTATATTTCAGTCGTGTAATGTTTAGATGTTTAAAAGGGACAAACGAATGCTCTGTTATTACACAACAGACTAAACTAAAAAGGACAAATTAAGTCAAGTTCTTACACTCAAAGGGACCCAAGCCATTTGGATTGGGGGTCTTAAAACAAATGTGGTGCGCTTTACTTTCTTGGCAAAAAAATTTGACAATTGCTGAGAGCAAATATTATTCAAATACAAGGATTAATTCTTATTCACGAGCCGTATCATCATCATCATCATCATGATATGGCTTTATAAATGTGATTGGGGTCCCTTTACAATGTTAGTTTTCCATTTTAGCAATGACCGCCCTCCACCCCTTCCCACCTCCATCCATCCATCTGTGCTGTTCGATGTCCCGTCATGCTTTCTCTTTTACCACGAGTCTGCATGCATGCCATTGATTTTTACGTTCCTTCTAGCCGATTCGATCCTAACGATAGAAATGTGGCTGCTCTTGTGTCCGAGCGAAAACGACAGCAATTCATGTACTAGACTGCTTTCGGAGTATCATTCGGTATCATTTTTCTTTTTTTTTGTATGTCCACTCTTTTGTTTTGCTATGTTTTTGTTGGAATTGTCTCCTTAGTCTGTGGATCAAATAATCTTAGCTTGGATACTAAAAGAATTCATTGTCTTTTTCCCATTTCGCTGCGGAGAATTTTCCTTTTTCCTTTTTTCCCCTTTTTCTTCCTTTGTTTTGTTGATATTGCATCCGTGTCACTGGTTGAAATGAAAGGTAGGTAATGCTCTGCCTACGCACGTGGAGAATGTGACAAGCACCCTAGCTTGACATCAGTGTCTCTATCTTTCTTTCTCTTTGTTTATCTTGAGGAAAACCAAAGGTTGGCGGGTTGTTTATCATTCTTTGATTCCTTTTAGAATTGTTTGCTCTACTTTCATTCTCTATTTTGCCTTTCTTTTCAATCTGAAATCTACCTCTGCTCTCATGCTTCAGCGTTCAGTACACACTGCCCCCCTCCCACAGGTTCATCTCTTGTCTGCGTTTTTGTTTTCTTCTTTTTCGGTAGAATGCATTTTCTGTCTGTGCCGCATTCCTTTTGTCTTTTGGTGAAATGGTACTGTATGTCTCGTATGATTTGGTCACTTTCCTTTATTTTCTCGACACACGAGGGCTGTTTCCAAATTTTCCAGGTTAACATTCTGCTTTTTAATTTTTATTTTTTTAATTTATTTATAGTGCGCAATAGAGAACACAGACCTGTTCAAAGGCTTTCATTTCAAAAGTATTTTCCCCATTTATTTTCTCCGAAGGGATTTTTTTAAATCTTCACACTGCAAAAAAATGATTTTCAAGAAAAAAATTCCTAGTATTTTTGTCTTGTTTTCAGTAAAAATAAAAAAAATTAAAAGTAACTTTTTTTCTTAAATTGGCAGATTTTTTTTGCTTGTTTTATGCACAAAATTACTTAAGTTTGATATTTTTGGTCTAAAACCTAGACTTATTTTCTTGGGTTGTTTTGCTCATCAAGAAAAAGCATCTTAATTTAAGAATTTTTAGATATTATTACTGAAAACATATCGAGCCCCTAAGGTGACATTGGAGTAAAAAAAATCTAAAGTTTAGTTTTATGTGCTCATGCGAAACCTTCATGTGCAGACTTTTTTTAAGTTTAGTTTTGCGTGCTCACGTGGAACTATCGCGTGCTCACGTGAAACTATCGCGTGCGCACGTGAAACTATCGCGTGTGCACGTGAAAGTTTCACTTGCGCACGCGAAACAAAACGCGGTAGTTTCACGTGCACACGCGAAAGTTTCACGTGAGCACGCGATAGTTTCACGTGAGCACGCGATAGTTTCACGTGAGCACGCGATAGTTTCGCGTGAGCACGCGATGGTTTCGCGTGAGCACACGAAAGTGAGCAAGCAAAACTAAAAATTTATTATTATTTAATTTTTGCACCATGTCCTCTTAGAGGCTGCGCAAAAACAAGACAAAAATACTAATACATTTTTTTTTCTTGAAAATAATTTTTTTGCAGTGCAGAGTCAAAAACTTTTCAAGCATTTTTTGAATATAAATGAAAATATAAAGAAAAAAGAATCAGTATCAAGTATAAAAGCAAAATATTTGTCATGGCAACTTGTTATGGTCTTTACTATGACTTCTAAACAATCTATCATCTTAGCATTGTTATTAAAATGATTTTTTTATAAAGAAAATAAATGGGATATTTACTTCTGACATAATTCTGCTGTTTCTTGATTTTAGAAAATATTTGTAGGTTTTTGATTCGTTTTATTTAGTTATCAGTGTCTGAGGTCAGAAATCGTTCCAAAATATCAATCTTTATGTTTCTGCAGCTTCTTGCATTGTTGTAAATGAATTACATTAATAACATAATAAATGTAAATGAGTTTATTTCCTCAAAACTGAAATACCGCAATGCCAACACTGAAGATTATTAGTTTAGAAATGTATTTTTATAAACTGCATGAAATAAAAAAATGTTTTGTGGCTTCTAGTAATGCATAACTTCTGTATGTTAGTGTACTGATACAACGGCATAAACATAAACTTTTAGCACATATGTGCTTGAGTAATAAAATACATTCAGGGGTGTTAAAAGTACAGAGAAATTGTGCTTTAGTATAGGTATGGTGTGACACATGATTTCCATTACAAGGCCGATATATTAAGTCAGCTGGAGTGAAACTTTTTAGCATGCACCTTTTAACATTAACCTTTTAAAGCATCTGCTAAATGACTAAATGTAACAGTCCTTTTTTGTGATTGTTGCGGGCAAAAATCCTTGATCTTAAGGCACATTTTCTTGAAAAGTGCAATGAAATATTCAGGATATTTATGCATTGTTATGCGATGAAATTGCGGGAACTTGCCAAAATTGCATGAAGTTGCAAAAACTGTTTGCAGCTTTTGCAGCTTTTCATTGATGTTCAAATCGCGTAATCACGTCACTTCCTAACATTCCCATGACAACAGGGGCCATGGCTGCGCTTGTGTGAAGTAAATGCAACATTTTTCAATGTTTTCTGCTATGATATATGTGACTTTTTGCTACGCAAATGCGGGGATTATGAAATCATGCAAGCTTCGCATATTTTGCGCGCAGAAATGTGCAATTTATACGACGAAATATTTAAAAAAAGCGACCCCTGCATAAATATGCGGGCTTTGGCTTATTATGCATTGAATCATGTGATTGAATAATCGCGTTTTTCTGGAGGGACTGTTTTAAACCTTTAACCATTTTTTAACTCTTTCCCCACCAGCCAGCGTCAGCATTTTTTATGATTTTCACAAAAGTTGAATGCCTTGCAGAAAGTTTTCTTCTTTAAAATTATAAACATACAAATATATTAAATGAAAGAACAAACCGTTTCATCCTACCTTCATTTGTTCTCTCTTATCACCTCTCAAATATGGGTAGGTTTCTTCAAAAATACAAAATTTTGAGCAAAAAGCTGAGATAATTGCCTTTTGTGAAGGACTTTTGATAGAGATCAGATTCGGAACGATTATACACAGAATTGTTACTGTTGTAGAATTAGCTGATGCTTGGTTTTTATAAATTGTGTAAGAGCGCCACTTAGTGGATAATAGCAGAATTAAAGATTACCGTAAAAACTCCTCAGCGTCATTGGGAGGAAAATGTTTTCTTTTAATTGACAAGATAACTCGATAATGGCGGGAAAGAGTTAAATTATCACGAAAAATTAATGACATTAATAGGCTGATTGGTTAAGCATGTCTGAAAAACCAATAAAGAGTATATATTTATAAGTACATTTGAAAGCATTTGAGCATTTTTTAAAAAATAGAGTTATGCTGCCTTCAGGTGCTATCTAAATTATGGTAAATTCGAGTTTCCGAGGTAAAATTTGCATAAAGAAACCCCTTAAATGCCGTGTTTACCTCTGGAACGTTCGGAAATCATTTTGATACCCAAATTCCCGACATGAGCATCAAACTTTATCCACAACAGCTTCATTGCCTTGTCTTGTCATTAAACATTTGTCCCATGATACACGCTAATATGTCCTCCATTCTTCCGACAACAAAGCACCTGAACAAAACAAACTCGTAATCACGAGAAGTGGGAATTATCAAACTTTCAATAGCACATGAAGGCAACATTAGTCTGGACACGCTGGAAACACAGATTCAAAAGTACAGGAAACCTTTATAGTGAATTTATAAAGTACAGCTACTCTGGTACTTTACACCCCTGTGCATAGTGTCAGTCATTAAAGAAGAGACCGAAACCGGTGAGATGTACGAGTACGATGATAACTTTACAATGTTGTACTGATAAATTCACGACGAGTGTCTCAGCACACACACACACACACACACACACGCACTGTGATAATCGTGTCGAGTTGATTTCTTTTTGTCTTTCTTTCTCTCTTTGATTTGGTTTTCATGCATTGTTCATACAGTATTCACTATCCAGGGACGGGGTTGTGTCTTTATCTCTTGCATTTTGTGAATCTAATGATGCACTTATGTTGCCCCACTTTTCCCTTCTCTTCAAACCTTACCTACTAAAGGAGGGAATGCCACTTTATTGGTAAGTGGATGTTAACCAAAAGGGAGTTGAAACAAAACAGAATAACCATTTAAAGAGCTGTTAAAACAGGACAAGGGTCGCTGCACATCTCAGCAATTGTCTGAAGGACAAAACAATCCAGAAGCAAGCTCTATTGAGTAGACGACCAAATGTTTTCTAATTCTTGTGAATTTTCATTTCGTTCTTTCCATTTCTGTGATGTTCTGTCAAGTTGTCTGTTTTTGATTTTTTTCTAGTTTGATTTTTCACCTTTTGGTTTGTAGCTTTTTTTCTGAAATTCAAAGCCCTCTTTCTCTTCTTTACTGTACACTTCAGTCTCTCTCTCTCTCTCTCTCTCTTTCTTTTACAGTTTGGCATATTCTCCCTCTCCCCTTTTTGTTTTTTTTTTGGGACTATTCTTTTCAAATCATTATGTTTTTGCATGCCAAGTATTGCATGCACTGCACCATAGAGGACTGTCTGTAAGCCAGAGAGATTTCCTAGCACTTTCTTTGAGAGATTTTTTTGGCAAGTACGCTCAAGTACGCTCTTTCGTCCAGGAGGAAACCGATTCTAATTTCAATGTTTATTTCTGTTTGTTTTTTCTTTTTCTTTTTGGTTTGTCGGTTAAAATTCACCTGCAGAAACTTCGACCTCTGCCGTCATCGCCCTCCAGCTCGCAGACGTTGGCGTCGTCTCATCTGAGAGGTGCTAAGCATCCCGTCGTTCTTCCCAAGAGTCCAGTCGAACCCGTGCTCCAGACGGCTCAAGACGCCTGCGGAGACGGCAAACCGCCGTCCGAATCGTCGGGGAGACGCAGCGGACGGCCGAGAGTTCGAGAGAAGATGAATCACTCGCCGGCACACAGCAGCGACTCCCAACGTGAGCCGCACACTAAAACCAAGAATGAAAAGAAGTAAGAACAGAAACGCACCTGGAAAATCTGAAATGCTTTTCCAAGTTTGAACAAATAATGATAGTGGTGTAATTTTTTTTGTCAGAAAATTACAGTTATCATCAAAGACCTCAAATCTGAACTTTATAAAGCATAACTGAGTAACATTTTCTTCTGGATAATAGAGGTTTTTTTAGATAGTCTCTGTGCTTTTGCTCACACAGGAGAAAAGGATCTCATTCATCAAAGCGGCACCGTCGTGGAAGAGGTCAGAACCATCACCGGACTTCTTCCATGTCTCCGGGTCGACACAAGCGTACGTCCAAGAAGAAGAAGAGCAGAAGTCACGGGCGTCAGCGTGCCAGTTCATGGAGCAGCGGTAGATCTTCATCACGAGAACGAGACCCCAGCAAAAGCAAATCACCACATATGAGGCAAAACAACTCCAGGTACATCCCAGGGCCAGATGCTGACAATTCTTATTTTAACGGTATATTGCAGATTTCATTTTAAAACTGCAATGTTTATCTGTGTAAATTATTATTATAAAAAAAAATCATGTGCCTCCATAAACTTTATACAAAATCTGAAAATGTACTTCTGCCGTCTTGCGCTGATCATTTTCTGACCATGTCAACTAGGGCGGACTTGGGCGGAGCATCTATTAACCACATCCCCTTAAACCATGCCCGTTTTTCTTTGTGTGATATTTTGTTTAACTTAAAACGGAAATATGTCACAATACAGAAGTTGATTGCCAGCCCAGTCTCACGAAATTACATACTTATAGTTGCGTAAATTTTTGAAATGTTTGCATTTTTTTCGTGATCGTATCGCAAATTTCTGTTTATGTGTCATTGTCACGTATTTGTTATGTTACTCAACTGTTTTGTCTATTTTCTTACCATTGTCGCTTCGGTTTAGGGTTAAATTTACATAAAATGACATCCCTACCCAAACCCAACTCTTGGGCGCTCACATTATAACAATAACTAAAACTATAAAAATATAGTTTTGAAAGTTGTTTTATATTAAAGACAAAAGCGGAGTTCACATCTTACTCTAACTATAAAGATAGATACAATATCAATACAAGAACGATATGGTTGGGATCACTTTCTGAACGATTTTTCCACCCCTTGTTGAATGATAAACCATTGACAGCCAATCAAATCTATCTCAACTTTAAGTGCACGCACACTTGAAATGACAGTGGAAAAGCTCAATACGGAGGTCACATAAAATGACCTCAGGTATCCAGCGCTGATGCAGTTGCTTTGAAATTTACAACGTGATGCTTTTTTCCTACCACACTGACTATGCCAAAATGTAAGATATTAAATTCAATTATACAAACTAGATTCACTATTTAGACTTACACGAAACGCAACGTGTTATCTGCTGGGTTACCCGCTGTGTAAATACAACAAGAACAGCATATTTACATATTCAGTGACGTAAATAATTTCAAAAAATTTTATTACAAGAAATATCTAATAAAAGTTCATGTCATTAAAGGCAAGTATTTGCGCAAGTGCCCTGTGCATGAGGGAATTAGCATAAAGTTATCATTATAATGTGGACGCTAATATAGTTTCCATTATAGTTAACGTTATATTTATCGTTATAATGTTAACGGCCCCTTACCCTAACGCCAGGCAACAATGGTTTAAAAATCAGAAAATTAAAAAAAAAATCAGAAAAAATAGTATAAACCAATACTTAAAGTGACATCCTAACGCAAACACTAAATCTAACCCTAAACCGAAGGGACAATGGCTTGAAAATAGGAAAAAGCAGTTGAGTAACCAATACGTGACAACAGAAATTCTTAATACGGTTACGAATAAAATGTGGAAATTCATGAACAGTATCACGAAAAATAATCAAAAATTTACATGACTATAGGTGCGTAATTTTGTGAGGTAGCAGATTGAGATGCTGTTCACTGGGACTTTAAATAAAGCTTTAAATTCAATCTTATCAAATCATTTGGAAAAAGCTGCATGCTTAAACACAGTAAGTGAATCTAGAATTGAATATTTTTTGATTTTTAAAAAATGAGAGGAAAGAGGTGATTATGTGAACAGTAAAATACTACTTGGTGCATTTGACAGCTCAGTTTCTACATCAGATCTTTATTACATGTGCAGAGAATATAGGAGATATATTTAACCGTCTGATTTCTGTCTGTCTGTCTGTCTGCAGAGAGCGAGACAGCCCTCATCATTCAGATACAGAGAGAGCTCGCCGGCGATCCCGCAGTTACTCTCCTATCCGTAAGAGACGAAGGGACTCGCCCAGTTTCATGGAAGCTCGCAGAATCACCAGGTACATCTGACAGAGATTCAGTACAATGACACTTAATCAAAAATGCTTTTTCTCTTTTATTTAAATTCCTCTATGTGGAAAAATGTATTGTGACATTAATTGTTATCATGAGGTCATTTCGGCATGTGTTTTTTTATAAGACTTAACGTCAACATCTCTGAGTTTAGTTCTGACCTGTGAGGATGCATTTAATAGATGTAAGGGCTTCATTGTTGCATCTGTGCTCAAAACCTTGATGTCTTTCAGGCTGTGTGCGTGTGCGTGCGTGCGTGCGTGCGTGCGTGTGTGTGTGTGTGTGTGTGTGTAATGTACTGAATAACTGCATGGTCAGGATAAAAAAAAGAAACAGGCTGGTTTCTGTACTGTGTGTTTGCATTGAAATGGCTGCAGGATGTGCAGAAAAAATGACTGCAAAAAGTCAGTCTGCTTTTAGCATGGTTTGTTTTCATCACTAGCAAAAAAAAAATCTTAATCCTTCAAAAAGTTGAAAAAATAAAATGTATTTATTTAATTAGTTTTTGTTTTTCAAATCTCTAACCTGTCTGTTTATCTCCAGGTTTAAGTAACTTTGTTTGTTTCCTACTCTTTTTAATGCTGCTTTCACACCAGCCTCGGTGGAGGCGTCAAGCGCGAGTGATTTCAATGTTAGGCAATGAGGCATTTACGGTACATTCACACGGGGTGTAAGCATAAACGCTTTCCATTCACTTTTAATGGGCGAAGTCAGGCGTTGCTGAACTTAATTGTGGATCCGTCGTGCCGCGTCACTGCCGTTGCTTGCGGCAGAAGTTGAACATTTCTTAACTTTTCAAGCGACAACGCGTGCGTCAGCCAATCAGATCGCCTTATGCAAATACTGGAGGCAGAGCCAGCCAATTATGTTTATGGAAGACCAGAGCATGTGTTGCGGCCACTGTGATTGGCTGTTGGCCACGCTTCAGACAAACCTTCTGTCAAGCGTTAATGCTTTCGCCTCGTGTGAATGTACCGTTATGCTATGTACACACCAAACGCGGGGCATCGCATTACTCGCTCTAGATTACTCGCGGGATTTAACTTCGTGTCATGCGAATTTTTCGCTCTAATTGAATATTTTCAACTTAAATCGAATAGTGCGTGTTTTTGCGGCAAACATGCCGCCCATATCGCTTCATTTGCATCGCCCCATGCGAGGACGCATCTGATTGTGTCTTTGCATTAATTTTGTATGTAATCTACACGCGCAAATCGTTGAACACACATCTGGTGTGAACACACAGTTAGTGCAGCACGGTAGATGCGATTCTGCCTCATTCGCGCGTCTAGTTCGTGCGAATGGCGTTGCCGCAGGACACACGCTAGTTGCAAAATTTAAAATTTGGCGGGAAAACGTGCCGCGTTAACCAATCAGGAGCTTGCTCTAGTAGTGATGTGATTAAAGGAAGTGAGCGGAGTCACAGAAGCCTCTCCCAATTTCCGTGTGAATGTCTCGATGACTAGAATTTCACGCGCGAATGAAGCGAGTAAACTCAAAATGTTCAAGCGGCAAACTAGACGCTATAGACGCGAATTTCACGCCTTAAACGTGGCTGGTGTGAACTAAGTCGTTAAATTTAAATGTTAAAGTTCTACGTTTTTCAGAAAGCAATGATTTCCTGCGATACAGATCTGTCACAGTTTGAGCTCTGATGTGTTAGATGTCACTCTCTCCTGTATGAAGGTTCCCTTGAAGACTTCAAGCTGGAATGATGCTGATCCGCAGGCCTTGGTTACCGTGGTAACCGTTGCCATGCATCTGGTCCCTCTATAGTTTGGTCCTGAACCAGCTCGATGATGCAGTACAACTCTATTCAACTCTCTCTCTCTTTTTCTGTCTCACTTACTCAGTGTTTCTCTCAGTCACTGATCTTTACTGCTCTCACCATTAACTTACATCACCAAAACTCTTCTGGCTTCTTCACAGATCAGCACTAACAATCCAGCAGTTTAATGATGGAGAGACAACGAAGAATTATATAGTTGTGTTCCTAAAGCTAGTGAGCTGCTAACATAGACAGAATAACAAACTATCATACTGTAGGTACACTGATGCAAACCTCTGCTGTATACAGCTGTAGTCATTTTGCCTTAAAAATAACAAATTGAAATGCAAATGTTTCACAGAGAAAACAATCCCAGAATGCACTGCAGATGCAATCTCGGCATCATGATAAAAATAAAAAAACTTTATTTATTCACTACTGAAAATTAATATTAGTTCAATGTAAGATTGTGGCGTATCCAAATGTTTGTGTTAGATTATAATGTGAGATTGCATGAAAGTAAAGTGCTTGCAGTAAACAACAAGGCAACTTACTGGCTTTTGAAACTAAAATGATCATCTGTGTGGATTTGTTTTTAGCTTGCTTGTAATGATATAGAAGTTTTAACAAACATATGTCACATGTAAAGTTGACCTCAGTGTGTTATGTCCTTTTGTAATCTTCATCTTTAACTGTATAGGAGTTACTGTAACTTGAAGATGAGGATCATGATGTGCATTTACAATACTAGTGCTGAATAACACTCGCTAAACTTCTTTTCCAGAAACTAACCAGCATTTCACTGCCTGTAACTTGACCTCTTTGACCACAATATCATTCAATATCATTTCTTTAAAGGGACCATGGCATGAAAATCTGCATTTTTCTATGTTTAAGTGCTATGATTGGGTCCCCAGTGCTTCTATCAACCTAGAAAATGTGAAAAAGATCAACCCAGTAACTTACTTTTGGTAAACCATTTTCTACAAGCACATAAAAAATAGGTCGTTGAAATTTGGCTCTCCTTATGATGTCATAAGGAGCTCTTATTATAATAATACAACCCCTTAATCTGCACTATCCAACCAGCACTTCCATTTAATGAGGGGGCAACTCATTAAATATATATATGATGTAGATACCGAATATTAATGAACTCCCATGCAAAGATGACAGCATAAGTTACGCACAACAATGCGTGACATGAGCTAAACTAATCAAGTTTGAAAATAGCTGCATTTTACTGCGCATCATTTTGGTCAATCTATCAATCAGACTAAGAAATCGACATTTTCTTATTTTATTTTAAGCAATTGGAAATCTGAGGGGGCCAAGGCCCACCCAGGCCCCCTCGTGGCTACGCCCCTGCATGGTGATCAGTGTTTGAATTTCATCCGCTCATTTGCATTTTAAAGGACACACCCAAAACGGCACATTTTTGCACACACCTACAAAGTGGCAATTTTAACATGCTATAATAAATTATTTTTATGTTTTTTTTTTGAGCTAAAGCTTCACATATGTACTCTGGGGACACCAAAGATTTATTTGACATCTTAAAAAAGTCTTGTGCCATGGCCCCTTTAAATAACAATTAGCTTTGCATTTAGCCCAAACTTTATATTTATGATCATTTGCTGGTTTAGATGTTTGATCAGCTGGACTAAGCAAGCTGGATAGATGACCTTAAATGAGCTTTAAATAACCTAAACCAGCTTGACCAAGTTTTAAAACAATACAAAAACCCTGAAAATGGCTCTGAAAGTTATTTTAATCCATGGTGGGTAAATATTGGACAGAACACACTGCTGGGTTAAAAATTATCCCATGTTGGGTTGTTGTTATGTAACTATGGGTTAAAACAACCCAGCATTGGGTCAAATGTTCTGTCCAATATTTACCCAACATGGCTCAAAAATAACCCAGCCATTTTAAGAGTTGGTAAATGTGGTAAATTTCAAAAGATTTTTTAACAACTGTTTGTTGTGTGTGGTCAAAGTGGCATTCAAGTATTTTAATGTCGCATTTTCTATTATATTAAAATATTATATCTCTCTCTGCAGCGCACGAAAGCGGCCCATCCCGTACTACCGACCGAGCCCATCGTCCTCCAGTTCAGCGAGCAGCTACAGCAGTTCTAGTCGCAGTCGCAGCCGCAGTCGCAGTTACTGCAGCTACAGCAGTTACAGCAGTTACAGTCGCAGCCGCAGCAGGAGTCGATCGAGCGCAGCTCGCAGTTACTGCAGTCAAAGCAGCTATGAGAGCCCTGCATTCTGACCGACAGGATCTCTACGTTCCCCTTATTGGACCTGTCATGAAGAAAACACAGAAGGTTTTATTCCCATCACACAGAAATCATTCCTGACTCTTTAGATGACCAGACTGTCCAAAAATGTGGAAAATTATAAACTGAAAAGCTGGTAACCGGGAATGAGGGCTTTGTTTTTTCCCTCAAAAAATCAGATTTGAAAATAACACAGATTTGGGTGCATTGTGAACAAAGCCTGAGAAACCACTTTAGGAAGGAAGTCAAAAGCAAAATATCTCACTGCTTGGGCCCAGATTTATACAGATTATAAATAATCATCATGTAATGTCAATCACAAGCTAAAGTTCAAGTGTTTATATTTAGAAAGCCTAAAGAACAAAGATGAGAAAGCACTTTTTCTGAAACTCTTCCACATTGCAAAAATGACCAAAAGTTAATTTATCGTGAGACGCTACAGTTAAAATGAAATAATGTGTGTCTTGTAAAGCGAGACTCAATAGTGAGCTAATAAAAAACAAGAACAAAATATTACATTTGACATTAGCTTGTGACACTCACTAAAGAAAGATATTTCATCCTGAAATCAGCAGAAATATTAAAAAAAGAAAATGACACCGTACATAAAGAGATTGAAGGTTATTTCTGAGCACCAGAATTAGATTTGTTTGTACTGTGGTATTATTGTCATGACTGTCTTTAATCATGACATAATTTTCCAAACAGGCTTTGTTTTCTTTATGCAAAATATAATTCCTTCATTTTTTCCTTTGAACGTGACCTGGACATTTGAACAGTTTTCATCTTCTCAGTTTTTAAAAACTGATCTACTTTTTTTTAAAGTTGTATTATAATGACCGTATGTTTGAATATTTACCCTGCAAGTTTTGGCTGTAAACTATGCACTGTATATTTCACGTTATATACCGGATTACGCGAGGCTTTGTATGTGGAATCTTTGGCATGATGGAGAGAAATCCCGTCCGACATCAACTGCACTGATCTGAGCGTCTCTTCTACTTTTCTTTTACTCTTGGGTCTGTTTGACAAATCCATATCTGATGCACCTATAACACGAGTCCTTTTGGAGACGTGATATTTATTATTATTATATACAGTATTCCACTTATATTTTGGCTGTGTGTAGTGCATATAAATACAATAAGAGCTTGTGTACAGTTATCTGACATCTCTGATGTTTTTAAATTATTGTTTTTTAGTGTTAGTTGCACCTACCATGAAACCAGGCTGCAAAAATAAGCGCACACATCTTTTTATTATATTTATTATATTTATGTGTTATTCTATTTATTCGGTTATTTATACTTGTGATTGCTATTTATTGGATATTTATTTATGATTACTTAAGTATTTTTTAAGAGTTTCATTTTGCAAAATATGTTCAGTACGAAATAAGGAAAGCTAAAGATGTATAAGCACTTTTTTGTTTTTGACAAACTCATTTTAAATCAGTATGAAATATAAATGAACCCTGTTTATTGAAATCTGTTTGTAAACGGTTTATCATTGCATGTCAAATATCTAATCTTCCATCAGAATGTAATAATCTGCTTCAACTTTATTTTATTTTAAAACTTTAAACCTCTCAACACTCGACTCCATTTTGATATCTATTGAATAAATGAAGCCGTCACTCAGAAACTCAAAGACTAAATGCAGAATTATAAAACAATATTTTGGGGTTCATTTTTATATGCAGCTTGCTTTACGGGTTTTGCATTTTTTGCAAATATTTACCTGAATTTGGTATTGTATTTATTCTCTCATTCATTTGTCCTGGGGAGACTGTTTATTATAATCATTTATTATTGTTATTTCTTGTTTTCCTGTGAGTTTTGGTAAGAGGTTTTAAAGGAACTAAAAGCAGGTGCAGTTTTCACCTGTGTGGTTTCTAATTTGCGATGGAGAAACTGGCGTCCGTCTTCCGTTTTAAGCGTCTCCTCAGTGTTATAAGATTTTCTGTAATAATGTGAGTTAAATGAGCTCTAATGGCTGGATTGTATAAAGTCAGTAGATTTAGTGTACGAGTCATAATGAAACGCGTAATAAAACTATCTACAAACGAAACTTCTCTTTCCCGATCTTGTTCTTTATTTTATTAATTCCTTTAGATTTAGATATAGACAGTTTTTATATATGCAATAGCCATCATATAGACCCAACATAGTCTGGCTATGAGTAACCCAAAATAAAATTTGGTTACGTGGTGTTTTTGCCAAAATAACTTGTTAGATGTCTGATACTCCTTTATGTAAAAAAGTCAACCAAGTTTGCAAGGCGTTTGGTGTCATTTATTTGTTTATTTTTAGGCTATGGTTTCACATCTATTCAATTTTCACTGACAGCCCAAATTTTGTCTTGTTTCACTGTAAAAAAATAGCTGTAATTATGCAGCTGGTTGCCAGTAACTGAAACTGTTTCATGATCATTTAACTTTGAACAAACTGTTGGCAGTAAATAACATAAATGTAAAATCTACAGTAAGTTATCATTTCTACAGAATTTATTTTACAGTTTAGATGTCTGGACTTTGTTTGGTGGGCTATTAAACGCAAAATTGTTTGCTGGGATGAGGTCAGTGTGATTTTATAATACAGTATTACCAATATTTTAAGCTTTTTGACTGTTTTTAATTTGCAGTTGCTGTCTACCAACACTAGAGGGCGTCCTGTCATTGTAGCAGTTCATGTGATCTGTTTATGTTTGATTCTGGAAGGTTCCTGTCTCGAGCATTCAGGTACACCCACTTTTAACATGAGAAATGGATCAGTTGTATATTTTTAGTTGTGTGGCATTATTCTGGAAGGTCAAAATCACTCTACATTTCTAGTAATTTCTTAAATGTCTTGTTTATGTAGGCATACAAACACAATACAGCAAAACCAAACAAACAAACATCAACTTACTGTAGAAGTGAGTTAAAATCTGTATTGGTAAAAAAACTTTTTTGAAAATATGCTCATTTTCCAGCTCCCCTAGAGTTGAACATTTGATTTTTACCGTTTTGGAATCTATTAAGCTGATAGCACTTTTAGCATAGCTTAGCATAATCCATTGAATCTGATTAGACCATTAGCATCGTGCTAAAAAATAACCAAAGAGTTTCAATATTTTTCCTATTTAAAATAATATCACGCAGTCCCCTGGTATTGAAAGTTATCAAGGGGACTCTTCTTCAGCCATGGTACTGCAGCAAAGTCCTTGATTATTATGCCAGAATGAGAGTCTATAGTCCTAGCCATATCGGCCCCCCAAAAAATCACAACTTCCCAGACAGCAGACGACTCTGGGCCGGATCCGCTCCGGATCTGTGCCGAAGTCAACAGCTCTGGCGCTGATCTGGTGCGGATCCGGCCCAGAGTCGTCTGCTGTCTGGGTTTTTATTTTCTGTCGGTCTTAGTACACAATGTATCTACAGAAGAGTCAAGTTTTAAATAGGAAAAATATCAATATTTGGTTATTTTTAGCGCGATGCTAATGGCCTAATCAGATTCAATGGATTATGCTAAGCTATGCTAAAAGTGCTAGCGCCAGACTCGGAGATCAGCTGAATGGATTCCAAAACAGTAAAATTAAATGTTTAACTCTAGAGGAGCTGGAAAATGAGCATATTTAAGGACAGATATTTGTGTAAAGTAGGCCAGTAGTATATATGGGGCACACGTTGTCACATAAAAATGATTGATGGTGCCCTTTGACCTTAGGGGAGGGGCTGACCTTTTGACCTCAGGGGAGGGGCTGACCTTTTGACCTGCGAGGGAGGGGTGACCTTTGACCGGACCTCCCACGTCGTGAACCTTTGACCTCCGGGGAGGGGCTAACCTTTGACCGGACCTCCCACGTCGTGAACTTTTGAACCGACCGCCCACGTCGCTCTGAACTTTTGAACCGACCGCTCACGTAGCATTGAACTTTTGAACCGACCGCCCACGTAGCATTGAACTTTTAACCGGACCGCCCACGTCGCGTTGAACTTTTAACCGGTACGCCCACGTCACGTTGACATGTTTACGTCCGGGGTTATCTCCGGGCGTGTTAAATCATGTCCTCCTACGATAAAACAATAAAAACAGTGTTTACACAAGTGGTCTTCATTAAAACACATTCCATGCTCCCATCACAATTTATATAAGGTGGGGCATAATATGTATAATAAAAGCCAGGGAAATCAGAGTTACGAAAATCACAAACATGTATAGGAGCATCTAGCTATGGCGACGAAAAAATTTAACTTTTAACATGCATTGAAATTTTAACATGCACCATTTTGGAATGCGTGACATCGTTGTGGTCTGCCATGCTGGCATTGAGGTGTTGTGGGGTCCTCTCATTGATTGGTTTCATTGAGCACAATTTTTTGTATGAGGTGATCAAAGAAATTAAATGTTCTTTCTTTTCTTTAAAAAGCCATACCAGTTTCTTATGCTATATTCATGGTGAGAATAAGCTGTAATTATATAAAGTAAGATTAGAAAAGATGTTTAAAATGAACTTTCTCTAATAATCTTAGCACTAGGTATGGATACGACTGATTAAAAAAACATGTTCAAAAGTATCAACATAATAAAAAAGGTTTCTCACAGCGGCAGATGAAATACAATCTAAAAGAATAAAGAACAATGAATTCTGTCAAGATGAACATTTTGTAGGATTTTCTCTAGAGAGTAAAAATGGATGTGTAATTTTTAAATGTCCTATTCTGCATTTTGTATAGATGACCTGATTTTCAAAACAGAAGTTATGTTTTTTCAAATAAACTGTTCAATACAAAGATATGGTCTTCTGCCACTTACACAGATCGTAGTCCTTGAAGTTGCATTCCTGAGAGATGCTTCCACTCCGAAGCGTAAATCGTTTTGGCAGTGCCGGTGTGAGGACCGAGATATTTTGTTTTTTAACTCGTAAAGCATGTCCAGTCCTCCTGCGATAGCAGGACAGTGTTTATACAAGGGGCCTGCATTAATGCAGCTTGCGTTGCTTTCATCATACTAATAAGTACAGCATAAGTAAAGACAAAAAGACACATATTACAAAACATTACCTGTCTAAAAACTGAGACTTTTAACTTTAGGTTATTAGTATATTAGGTTTAGTGTAGTTTTCGGACTTTCAGGGGGAACTCATCAACTTAAAGAATAAAGCACTTATCAATTACATTTATTTTAATCTCAAAAACTCAAGTTTTCGTCTAGTATTTATTATTGCACCTGAAATACAAGTACCTGAGACATGCTCGCACTCCTTAGCCAAAACACTAAAACTTTTAGTGCTTTTGTATTTAATATAATATTTAATAATATTTGACAAATTACTCCATACAAGACAATCAAATTGTATACATTCAATGAACACAACGTGCAGGGTCTGGCTTCGTCACGTGCTTTGATGCACTCATTTCTCTGTCTCTGTTGTTCTCGGTTGTCAGTTGTTGGCTATGTAAACTGTGTTTTTTTATAAAGTGTATTAAACTCACACTACTCTTTACCCAGAATAACATGTACTTCTTCCGTGGTGACAAAGCGAGGTACATGATTTCTTCAATTTATAAAAACACAAGTAAACTTTTTATTGTAAAATAGTCAAATAAAATAGTAAGACTAAAGACATAGGTTAACTGATGATCCTTACATATGAAATACCCGCACAAAATCATCTAGGTATATTCTTAAAGTGACGTTGGTTTTATTACACCATAATATAAGAATAATAAATCAGTATATACTATAAAGATTCACTTTGCTATCATTTCCAACTAATGTTGATTTATTGTGTTGTACTCAAAACATCTGAACTTCAGTCAGCTTTTTGGGGGGCTGAGCATTAATTTACTTTTTAAAGATTCCAACATCTAGTTGATTTTGAAAGATTTCGACATAGTTGATTTTTAACCCTTACCTATACATGTTGCTTGGCTCACTGTAAACCCGGCATGCTTACCGTTATGTTTACCTTTAAATGACAGAGAACACAACAGCACCTACCCCACAAAAACAAAAAATGTCATCACAGAAAACAGCAACAAACCACCTGGCAAATCGAGTGCTGCAGAACAACGAGCGAAATCCACGTGCCAGCCCAGATCAAAAACACCTCGCTCCACTATATACAGCTCCACAAGGCAAAACAAAGATCCCACGCAGTCCATCATGTTACACCGGCAGTTTGATTATTGTGACCATCGTGTCCTTTAGTGCACTAGGGGCATTATGGGAAATGTAGTCATTTTCACAAGGCGAATCGAACGCTGTATATGTTAAAGGTGCATTGTGTTACTTTTAAAAAAGACAAAAATGCTAAATAATATACATAACTATATTATCAGTGGTGTATAAGGACCTAACATAATGAACTGAATTGTTTCTATTACCTAAGAACGAGCCATTTTCATCTCCATACACCGCGGGTCCCCTTATACGGAAGTCACCGTCATATCTCTACAGTAGCCCTAAACGTACAAGCTGGTCTAAAGAGCACGTTTCTTCCCTACGTTGTCTCAGACGATGACATGTTTGTCGTGCGACAGCTACCATATGAGTTTTAAAATTGAAGAGTGAGTTGTCTGTGGCAATTCACAATCTCACCACTAGATACCGCTAAATTCTACACACACCACCTTTAACTGGCTACTGTTTCCAAGATGCATTACGATCTAAGCCATCGCACTGGGAGAGAGAGTACATAGTGAAACATATTATTTACCATTTTATTTGTTGTTGTTGACACAATTCAATGCAAAGTGCAAGATCCCATTCATTTATAAAAAAATAACAGCCTAAAGATAACTACTAGGACTGAAACCAAAAACCCTCATACCAGCTGCGCACACCATGAAACTGACCCCACTTCACCTGTTTTACAAGTCAAGAAAAACTCAAGCGCTCCACACAAGAAGCAAGAATTCCTTTTCCTACGGGTGCATAGAGCGGAGAGGATGATATAGAAAATACCGGGAAAGACCTTTCCCACTGACACTTTAATATTCTATAGCTTCATAACTCACACCGATGACTATGTGATGAGGGGCGTGTGAATTGCTGTGTTTAGAGGGGACGGATCAGGATTTTTAGGTTTCAAATCAGAGCCTGAAACTTAGAGCTCTCA
This sequence comes from Misgurnus anguillicaudatus, assembly GCF_027580225.2. Lineage (NCBI taxonomy): Eukaryota > Metazoa > Chordata > Actinopteri > Cypriniformes > Cobitidae > Misgurnus > Misgurnus anguillicaudatus. Next base: position 52,196,080 of record NC_073358.2, on the reverse strand, counting down.
CACCTCAGATACGACGCTCTGGCATGTTCATTTAGCGGCAAATTTGAAGGCTACTTTCAGGAATTTTCCAGTAAATTGTTTAAAGCAAAGCTTTTAACACGGCACAGCCCAACTGTGCAGGACTCAAGGAGCCGCAGACGCCACTCCCGAGGACGGTGCAAGCACGACCGGAAGCCCGACAAAACCAGGGAGAGACCCGCGGACGCACACCGTGCAAAGCCGTCCACGACGCTGCGGACTCCCGAAAGGAGAGAACAAATGCCACCCGAGCGCGACCACAAACGCAAGACGCCGCACGTGTGCGGACCCCCAGTTCCCAAAGAAATGCTTTCAAAACACTGCAGGAGCGAGCCCGTCAATCTCCTCTATGCGGCAACATCGACAAATGCTGATGTGTGCCTGCCGCAAAACCACTGCGAAACTGACGCTGAGCGTGCAACCAACCTCAAGAAAAAAACAGATGCCGTGAAAAGTCTGGACAAGTCCCTCGACAAGAAGGTTCAAGTGTCTGTTAACGCCGATGAACCGATCAATGTGTTCATCAAAAAAGCTCTAGATGCTTTGTACGAATTTGGTGATGAGGAGTTTGAAATTGCTAACATCCTCCACATGTCTGCATATGTAATAGATGTATGTGTTGCCGTAGCGACAAAGAAGGACCAAACCAATGTGCGTGAAATTGTTGAAGTTGCTGCTGACTTTATGATCGACAAGGGTCTTGGCACATGCATACACTTTCTATTGTATCTAGACAACATCATAACCTTTGGTGATGATTGAAAACAATGCGAGTTCCTGGGACACCTCGTGCACCTGAAAACACATTCACTTTTTTTTTCACGACCTGCCTTTGAACATTTGAACATGGTCTTTTTGTTTTTCTTCGCCTTCTTTCCATCTGTGGCCTGCTTGTTTGATAGGTTCTGGTTTCAGCTCTTAGAAAGTTCGTGATAAACGTTTGTGTGAAATGTTACCACTACATTCGGTCATTTGGACTTGTAAACATCTTGTTCATACAAAGTGTGACACTTATTATGTTATGTAAAAATAAAAGTGACTTGCATCAGTATGAAAAGCTAAATCCGTATGCATGACCTGATACAAATTTGGTGATTTTGTAACTTAGTGATTTTTACATAGACACGTCAGTTACTTTGCATAACCTGTATAACTCTATGAAACGTGTCCTTTAATAACTGAATCATGCCAACATTTTTACTCAAGAATTTCAATACTTATCAGGACCATTTTAAGCACATTACAATATACCATCATTTATTTACCATTCGTATAACATGCGTAGTTGCAACACTACCATTCAGTTAGACTTTACATTTCTAGACTGTGTTTTTCTCAAAGGTTGCTTATATTTACAGACAACACACTACACCTAAGTGTATCTTAACAATGGCAAACAGGAATACCAACGTTTGCAAACAAGTGTGGTTAAGCACTTTGATTTTTGACATGATTCACAGAAAGCAACAGTGAATCATCAAAACGTTGCTAGTTTTTTAGTTTCCGAAAGTTTACATTTTTACTTGCAAACAAACCAGGAACATTATTCATCTCAACACTTTCACCAAACCTATGTCTCTGTTGTATTTATTTAGACAATCTTTTGTTTTCATAGTTTTGATCTGTTTCAAATTTCTTCTGTATATCTTCTAAAGATAAATATGGTCATTGTCCTTGGGTTTTCTCAGATTTCATAAACCTTTGAAACCTTCTTTGTCTTAATGCCATCAATGTTTTTATTACTTATCCATTATTTGTTATACTGTATGTCATATTTTTGAGTTTACACCATTCATTTTTATAGAAAGTTTCAGAAACTCACATTTACATGGAATTATGATACATTTTACTTTTAATTGTCTCCAGGAGTGAGTGCTGGTTTAACAGGGGTAAACTGTAATCATACCACAATCCTGAAGGTTTATAAGCCAAACAAGAGACATTCAACACCTCACACCATACTGATTTCGTTTAACTGAAAAATGATGTACAGACGAGTTCAAATTGTAAAAACAGTAGTAGGAAAACTAATAATGTTTAACAAGTACAATCGTCACTTATAGTTTTGTCATATGATGATGATATGATGTTTCATCTTTCAAGTGTTTGTTGAAGTATTTTGGCACAACTGTTTATTCCAATCTTTAATCAGCCATACATGACAAAAGTTTTTTGTCTTTGTCTGAAGCGACATTAAGCATCTAATCTACAGCACCGCACTGTAAATGTATAAAAAAAAAAATATATATATATATATATACAAAACCATCCTCACCACAATATACTTTAGTGTTTTAATCACTTGGTACTGATTTTACACATTTTACATTTTCATAACAATTTATACTCTACTTTTCACCGTCTCCACTGTTTCACAATAACAGATTTAGTAAGTATATCTAAAATATACTACCCTATGTTGTGGAGTTGTTTTAGTGCCATTTTAGAGGTAAGCTGCACATTTACTTGAGTACTGTACTTACTGTGAGTGCCGTGTTTTGGTATCTGTACTTTATTATTTTCTAGAGAAAAAAATCCTTTAACAACGGTTTTGTTTAATCGTTGTAGCATTTTTGTACGTGGTTCTCTCAATACATTATGCCTCTGAAGCAACCTACTGAATACACTGACTAGTTTGTAGCATCTTTGGAATAACGAGCTTGATGAATGATACATACACTATAGAAATTAAACAAAAACAAGGTCATCAATAAAGGCATCTCCACCTTCCATTCAAAACTACAAAAGCTACACGATAGAAAAAGTCTTACACTCATTTACATTTGAATGACAAATATCTTACTTTTCACGTCAATATCATTTTAACAGGTACTTGGGAGTCAAAAGTTGTTACTCTGTATGAGGTTTGAAAGTCAGCGGATGATTTTCGAACACCAATCGGTGATGTCAAAACAGGCAAAGGTGACCACTCGACACAGTGCCCACCCGTGGTCACACCCAACAAAGTCCACTGCAGCCTTCCGAAAAAAATCAAACATTTGCTTCATTCCAAATCCCCGCCTGTTTATATCACAACCTTCAAAACCTAGCCCTTATGCAAACATGTAAAGTTTTAATTTCTGCTAAAATCTTTAATTGGATATTGTTGGTCTTTCATAGCTACAGTTTCTATTATGTTCAGTGTAATGATTCTGTTGTTTTGCCTGCCAGGCGACTTGGGTCGGGTTCGGCATTCACAATATTTGCATTTGGCTTCGCAAAAGAATGCACGCTGTGACATAACGACCCAAAGAGAGCATGATGCACCTCTCCTTATCAGTTTACACTGGCCTGGTATAGCTGCCGGCATTAAATTCAAAACTCTACTGTTAGCCTGAGACAACCGCACCCGATACCTACACTCACTATTCATACGTACTCGAGTTGCTTGCCGGCTTCAAAACCCAACTAAAGACACATCTCTCAACTATACCCTGACCCTGAAATACGAAGCACTTATTTCTATTTCACCTCTTCTTTCCTCACGTATTCTTTCCTTTCAATAAATAAAAATTGTTTACAATATGTTAAGTTAACTGAGATTATAGTTTTCAGAACACTTTTGCTCTTTTGTTGATTTCATTGCTACTGTTGCTCTTGCTAAATAATGAAATGTAAATGTAATGGTGGTCTAACATGCAGGTATAGACGGTTTCAGCAGTAACAACATGAACAAGCGGCCTCGTGGTCTTTACGTAACTTCCGGTAAACTTTGCGAAGAATAAATAACAACAAAGTCCTTTTAAAGTAGTTTATATATATATATATATATATATATATATATATATATAACAAGCAAAATAAAACAACACATAGATTACATAGGAACCCAATACATTATTTTCGTCGAGGTATTTCTTTAATGGTTCAGTATCAGCAACTAGTCAGAATATTAAATAAACAGAAAACGGATGTAAAGTTCGGACCTGAAGCTTATCGCGTCACCGCAGGTTCGCCCGATGAAATGGTCTATAGGACTAACTTGAGTTCATTTAAATACTTGTTTAATAGTTACAAATATTTTTCAAATAAAAAACATGATATAAAAGAAAGGTTTTTATATTGTGTTAATTTGACAAGATAAAGATTAAAACATGTATGAAAGGGGTTGACTTAATAAGCCTATCTATGTTTTGCGTGCCAATGTAAATATTGTGATTGTTGAACCTGATCCAAGTCGCTTGGTAGGCAAAATAATAAAATCATTACACTGAACATAATAGAAACTGTAGCTATGAAAGACCAACAATATCCAATTAAAGATTTTAGCAGAAATTAAAACTTTACATATTTACATAAAGGCTAGGTTTTGAAGGTTGTGATATAAACAAACAAAAATTTAGAATGAAACAAATGTTTGATTTTTTTCGGAAAACTGCAGTGGACTTTGTTGGGTGTGACCACGGGTAGGCACTGTGCCAAACAATCACCTTTGCCTATTTTGACATCACCGATTGGTGTTCGAAAATCATCCGCTGACTTTCAAACCTCATACAGAGTAACAACTTTTGACTCCCAAGTACCTGTTAAAATGATATTGACGTGAAAAGTAAGATATTTGTCATTCAAATGTAAATGAGTGTAAGACTTTTTCTATCGTGTAACTTTTATAGTTTTAAATAAAAAGTGGAGATGCCTTTATTAATGACCTTGTTTTTGTTTAATTTCTATAGTGTATGTATCATTCATCAAGCTCGTTATTCCAAAGATGCTACAAACTAGTCAGTGTATTCAGTAGGTTGCTTCAGAGGCATAATGTATTGAGAGAACCACGCACAAAAATGCCACAACGACCAAACAAAACCGCTGTCAAAGGATTTTTTTCTCTAGAAAATAATAAAGTACAGATACCAAAACACGGCACTCACAGTAAGTACAGTACTCAAGTAAATGTGCAGCTTACCTCTAAAATGGCACTAAAACAACTCCACAACATAGGGTAGTATATTTTAGATATACTTACTAAATCTGTTATTGTGAAACAGTGGAGACGGCGAAAAGCAGAGTACAAACTGCTATGAAAATGCAAAATGTGTAAAATCAGTACCAAGTGATTAAAACACTAAAGTATATTGTGGTGAGGATGGTTTTGTATATATATATATATATATTTTTTTTTTTATACATTTACAGTGCGGTGCTGTAGATTAGATGCTTAATGTCGCTTCAGACAAAGACAAAAAACTTTTGTCATGTATGGCTGATTAAAGATTGGAATAAACAGTTGTGCCAAAATACTTCAACAAACACTTGGAGGATGAAGCGTCATATCATCATCGTGTGACGGGGCTATAGGTGACGATTGTACTTGTTAGGCATTGTTGGTTTTCCTGCTGCTGTTTTTGCGATTTGAACTCGTCTGTGCATCATTTTTCAGTTAAACGAAATCAGTATGGTGTGAGGTGTTGAATGTCTCTTGTTTGGCTTATAAACCTTCAGGATTGTGGTATGATTACAGTTTACCCCTGTTAAACCAGCACTCACTCCTGGAGACAATTAAAAGTAAAATGTATCATAATTCCATGTAAATGTGAGTTTCTGAAACTTTCTATAAAAATGAATGGTGTAAACTCAAAAATATGACATACAGTATAACAAATAATGGATAAGTAATAAAAACATTGATGGCATTAAGACAAAGAAGGTTTCAAAGGTTTATGAAATCTGAGAAAACCCAAGGACAATGACCATATTTATCTTTAGAAGATATACAGAAGAAATTTGAAACAGATCAGAACTATGAAAACGAAAGATTGTCTAAATAAATACAACAGAGACATAGGTTTGGTGAAAGTGCCGAGATGAACAATGCTCCTGGCTTGTTTGCAAGCAAAAATGCAAACTTTCGGAAACTAAAAAACCAGCAACGTTTCGATGATTCACCGCTGCTTTCTGTGAATCATGCCAAAAATCAAAGTGCTCAACCACACCCGTTCGCAAACGTTGGCATTCCTGTTTGCCATTGTTAAGATACACTTAGGTGTAGTGTGTTGTCTGTAAATATAAGCAACCTTTGAGAAAAACACAGTCTAGAAATGTAAAGTCTAACTGAATGGTAGTGTTGCAACTACGCATGTTATACGAATGGTAAATAAATGATGGTATATTGTAATGTGCTTAAAATGGTCCTGATAAGTATTGAAATTCTTGAGTAAAAATGTTGGCATGATTCAGTTATTGAAGGACACGTTTCATAGAGTTATACAGGTTATGCAAAGTAACTGACGTGTCTATGTAAAAATCACTAAGTTACAAAATCACCAAATTTGTATCAGGTCATGCATACGGATTTAGCTTTTCATACTGATGCAAGTCACTTTTATTTTTACATAACATAATAAGTGTCACACTTTGTATGAACAAGATGTTTACAAGTCCAAATGACCGAATGTAGTGGTAACATTTCACACAAACGTTTATCACGAACTTTCTAAGAGCTGAAACCAGAACTTATCAAATAAGCAGGCTATAGATGGAAAGAAGGTGAAGAAAAATAAAAAGACCATGTTCAAATGTTTAAAGGTAGGTCGTGAAAAAAAAAGTGAATGTGTTTTCAGGTGTACGAGGTGTCCCAGGAACTCGCATTGTTTTCAATCATCACCAAAGGTTATGATGTTGTCTAGATACAATAGAAAGTGTATGCATGTGCCAAGACCCTTGTCGATCATAAAGTCAGCAGCAACTTCAACAATTTCACGCACATTGGTTTGGTCCTTCTTTGTCGCTACGGCAACACATACATCTATTACATATGCAGACATGTGGAGGATGTTAGCAATTTCAAACTCCTCATCACCAAATTCGTACAAAGCATCTAGAGCTTTTTTGATGAACACATTGATCGGTTCATCGGCGTTAACAGACACTTGAACCTTCTTATCAAAAGACTTGTCCAGACTTTTCACGACATCTGTTTTTTTCTTGAGGTTGGTTACACGCTCAACATCAGTTTCGCAGTAATTTTGCGGCAAGCACACATCAGCATTTGTCGATATTACCGCATAAAAAAGATTAACAAGCTCACTCCTGCAGTGTTCTGAAAGCATTTCTTTAAAAACTGGAGGACCGCACACGTACGGCATCTTGCGTTTGTGCTCACGCTCAAGTGACATTTGTTCTCTCCTTTCAAGAATCCGCAGCGTCGTACACAACTTTACACGATGTACGTCCACAAGTCTCTCCCTGATTTTGTTAAGCTTCCGGTCGTGCTTGCACCGTCCTCAAAAATAGCGTCTGCAACTCCTTGAATCCTGCACAGTTGAGCTATGCCGTGTTAAAAGCTTTGCTTTAAACAATTTACTGGAAAATTCCTGAAAGTAGCCTTCAAATTTGCCGCTAAATGAACATGCCAGAGCGTCATATCTGAGGTGTGAGAGCTCTAAGTTTCAGGCTCTGATTTGAAACCTAAAAATCCTGATCCGTCCCCTCTAAACACAGCAATTCACACGCCCCTCATCACATAGTCATCGGTGTGAGTTATGAAGCTATAGAATATTAAAGTGTCAGTGGGAAAGGTCTTTCCCGGTATTTTCTATATCATCCTCTCCGCTCTATGCACCCGTAGGAAAAGGAATTCTTGCTTCTTATGTGGAACGCTTAAATTTTTCTTAACTTGTAAAACAGGTGAAATAAAATCAGTTTCATAATGTACACAGCTAATATGAGGGTTTTTAGTTTCAGTCCTAATAGTTATCTTTAAGCTGTTATTTTTTTATAAATGAATAAGATCTTACACTTTACATTAAATTGTGTCAACAACAACAAATAAAATGGTAAATAATATGTCTCACTATGTCATCTCTCTCCCAGTGCGATGGCTTAGATCGTAATGCATCTTGGAAACAGTAGCCAGTTAAAGGTGGTGTGTGTAGAATTTAGCGGTATCTAGTGGTGAGATTGTGAATTGCCACAGACAACTCACTCTTCAATTTTAAAACGCATATGGTAGCTGTCGCACGACAAACATGTCATCGTCTGAGACAACGTAGGGAAGAAACGTGCTCTTTAGACCAGCTTGTACGTTTAGGGCTACTGTAGAGATATGACGGTGACTTCCGTATAAGGGGACCCGCGGTGTATGGAGATGAAAATGGCTCGTTCTTAGGTAATAGAAACAATTCAGTTCATTATGTTAGGTCCTTATACACCACTGATAATATAGTTATGTATATTATTTAGCATTTTTGTCTTTTTTAAAAGTAACACAATGCACCTTTAACATATACAGCGTTCGATTCGCCTTGTGAAAATGACTACATTTCCCATAATGCCCCTAGTGCACTAAAGGACACGATGGTCACAATAATCAAACTGCCGGTGTGGCATGGTGGACTGCGTGGGATCTTTGTTTTGCCTTGTGGAGCTGTATGTAATAGAGCGAGGTGTTTTTGATCTGAACTGGCACGTGGATTTCACTCGTTGTTCTACAGCACTCGATTTGCCAGATGGTTTGTTGCTGTTTTCTGTGGTGACATTTTTTGTTTTTGTGGGGTGGGTGCTGTTGTATTCTCTGTCATTTAAAGGTAAACATAACGGTAAGCATGCCGGGTTTACAGTGAGCCAAGCAACATGTATAGGTAAGGGTTAAAAATCAACTATGTCGAAATCTTTCAAAATCAACTAGATGTTGGAATCTTTAAAAAGTAAATTAATGCTCAGCCCCCCAAAAAGCTGACTGAAGTTCAGATGTTTTGAGTACAACACAATAAATCAACATTAGTTGGAAATGAGAGCAAAGTGAATATTTATAGTATATACTGATTTATTATTCTTATGTTATGGTGTAATAAAACCAACGTCACTTTAAGAATATACCTAGATGATTTTGTGCGGGTATTTCATATGTAAGGATCATCAGTTAGCCTATGTCTTTAGTCTTACTATTTTATTTGACTATTTTACAATAAAAAGTTTACTTGTGTTTTTATAAATTGAAGAAATCATGTACCTCGCTTTGTCACCATGGAGGAGGTGCATGTTGTTCTGGGTGAAGAGTGGTGGGAGTTTGATACACTTTATAAAAATAAAAAAAAAACACTGTTTACATAGCCGACAACTGATAACTGAGAACAACAGAGACAGAGAAATGAGTGCATCAAAGCATGTGATGAAGTTAGACTTTGTGTGTTGTGTTCATTGGATGTATATGGTTTGATTGTCTTGTATGGAGTAATTTGTCAAATATTATTAAATATTATATTAAATACAAAAGCACTAAAAGTTTTAGTGTTTTGGCTAAGGAGTGCGAGCATGTCTCAGGTACTTGTATTTCAGGTGCAATAATAAATACTAGACGAAAACTTGAGTTTTTGAGATTAAAATAAATGTAATTGATAAGTGCTTTATTCTTTAAGTTGATGAGTTCTTTCTGAAAGTCTGAAAACTATACTAAACCTAATATACTAATAACCTAAAGTTAAAAGTCTCAGTTTTTAGACAGGTAATGTTTTGTAATATGTGTCTTTTTGTCTTTACTTATGCTGTACTTATTAGTATGATGAAAGCAACGCAAGCTGCACCAATGCAGGCCCCCTTGTATAAACACTGTCCTGCTATCACAGGAGGACTGGACATGCTTTACGAGTTAAAAAACAAAATATCTCGGTCCTCACACCGGCACTGCCAAAACGATTTACGCTTCGGAGTGGAAGCATCTCTCAGGAATGCAACTTCAAGGACTACGATCTGTGTAAGTGGCAGAAGACCATATCTTTGTATTGAACAGTTTATTTGAAAAAACACAACCTCTGTTTCGAAAATCAGGTCATCCACACAAAATGCAGAACAGGACATATAAAAATTACACATCCATTTTTACTCTCTAGAGAAAATCCTACAAAATGTTCATCTTGACAGAATTCATTGTTCTTTATTCTTTTAGATTGTATTTCATCTGCCGCTGTGAGAAACCTTTTTTATTATGTTGATAGTTTTGAACATGTTTTTTTATCAGTCGTATCCATACATAGTGCTAAGATTATTAGAGAAAGTTCATTTTAAACAGCTTTTCTAATCTTACTTTATTTAATTACAGCTTATTCTCACCATGAATATAGCATAAGAAACTGGTATGGCTTTTTAAAGAAAAGAAAGAACATTTAATTTCTTTGATCATTTCATATAAAAAATTGTGTTTAATGAAACTAATCAATGAGAGGATTTCGCAGTGTTTCGATGCCAGCATGGCAGATTGTGGCGATGTCGCGCATTCTGGGGTGGTGCATGTTGGAATTTCAATGCATGTTGGAGGTTGAATTTTTTCGTCGCCGTGGCTGGATGCTCCTGTGCATGTTTGTGGTTGTCGTGGCTCTGATTTCCCTGGCTTTTGTTGTACATATTGTGCCCCACCTTGTGTAGATTGTGATGGGAGCATGGAATGTGTTTTGGTGAGGACCACTTGTGTAAACACTGTTTTTATTGTTTTATCGTAGGAGGACATGATTTAACGCGCTCCGGAGATAACCCCGGACGTAAACATGTCAACGTGACGTGGGCGTACCGGTTAAAAGTTCAACGCGACATGGGCGGTCCGGTTAAAAGTTCAACGCTACGTGGGCGGTCGGTTCAAAAGTTCAACGCGACGTGGGCGGTCGGTTCAAAAGTTCACGACGTGGGAGGTCCGGTCAAAGGTTCACGACGTGGGAGGTCCGGTCCAAGGTTCGACCCTACCCGGAGTTCAAAGGTTCACGACGTGGGAGGTCCGGTCCAAGGTCACCCCTCACTCGCAGGTCAAAAGGTCAGCCCCTCCCAAGCAGGTCAAAAGGTCAGCCCCTCCCCTGAGGTCAAAGGGCACCATCAATCATTTTTATGTGACAACGTGTGCCCCATATATACTACTTAGGCCTATCTGTCCTTAAACACAAATACTTTACATGACGAAACTTTACATGACAAAACTTTACATGACAGACACTTTACATCAGTGGTTCTTAAACTGGGGACCACCAGATGATGCCACGGGGGCCCCAGTTTTATGACATTTTACAAAACAAATTAATTTACCATAAACTCTGTATAATTAAACCTCAGCAAAATAACCATCAGTAATACATTGTAAAATTTTATATGTTTTGTTTAATTAAAAATTTACGTTTTAGATTTTTTTTGTCATAAATTATCTTTGGGGAGCCGAGAAGGTATGTACCCCACCCAAGGGGTGCCGAAAAAGTTCGCTGTACATGACAGATATATACTTTACATTACAAAAAAACCCTTTCTTAACAAAAACATACATGACGGATACTTTGTGTAATAGATTATTTCAGTCTCTCTTCATGTGTGCATCCATGTTTGTGCCCTTTGGTAATGTATGCTAACTTTTCTACTAAATTCATATTGGAAGTCTGCTCTTAGCAAATATTTGATTGGGTCTGTAACCCTATAACCCTAACCCTAGTACAGAGTAAAGGATCTACAGTATTAACCAGCTGCTGACCAGAAACATTAACAAAGATCTCTGTCATTCCATTGCTCCTGTGTAATGGGAACTGTGTGTGTGTGTGTGTGTGTGTGTGTGTGTGTGTGTGTGTTTGTGTGTGTGTGTGTTACTGGTTCAGATATACTGTGTTAGAGATCTGTGAAGGCCTTTGGCTTGGATTCCATTCTTGTGCTGGGCTGTCCATGAATAGACATTCTAGTCACTTCTATAAATATCTGGATGGGAGGGAGCATAACATAAGCGTGTGTGAGAGGAAGGGGGTGTGTCAGCCAAGACCGTCTGTATAAATCCCAGAGCACCCAAACAGGAGGCAGAACTTGCCTGGAAACTTACCTAGAAAGCAAGATTGAAGATCTCCAACAAACCTCAGTCATGGCAGAGAGACAGATTCCTTTTACCTTCATGCGCTCTCCGTCCTGGGACCCTTTCCGGGACTGGCACCAGGGCAGCAGACTCTTCGATCAGACCTTCGGAATGCCGCCTTTCCCCGAAGAGACGGCCACCTTTCCCAGCACACACTGGCCCGGATACATGCGGCCTTTCGGATATCCCGATTTGGCCCCTTTGATGCAGATGCCCGTGGTACCCTCGGCAGCCGTGATGCCTCAGATGATGTCAGCGCCTTATGGCCGGGCCCTTACCCGGCAGCTCAGCTCGGGAATGTCAGAGATAAAGCAGACGCAGGACTCGTGGAAGGTCAGCTTGGATGTGAACCATTTTGCTCCGGAGGAGCTTTGTGTCAAGACCAAAGATGGAGTGGTGGAGATTACTGGTGAGATCTTTGTTTTATTTTATATTAGTAGCCAAGTTTTATTTACTGTAGGCAAACTCTTGTCTTTTGGTTAAGTTTAACTGCAATTAGAAAACATAAATAAAGCATTTGTCATTTAATGTATGTTTAGAAACATTCAAGCAGTTTACAAGTAAAACATTTCAATAGAATAATCTAATAAAATGGTTTAGCAATGAAAGGTCATGGGTTCAATCTCCTGTGACTGAAAACTATCTAAATGCTTTGGTTTTAGGGCCACTGTAACATCTATTTGGTTTATTTTACTTTTAGCAAAGAAATGAAAGATTTAACAGTAGATTTACAAAAATACAGAGAAAATGCAGTAATGTTTTAAAGAAAGCCTCCCAAATAATAGGCACTGTTGGGAATAGTTTCTCATCTGAAGGGTGGGAGCAAACAAAAACTCAGAGCCAACAAAATTCCAGAGATATTACACAAAACAGCTGAACAAAGCTCACAAGATCTGCAAGAACTTAATATTGTGAAGAAAGTTTTTCTATACAGAGATAAAATACTGAGCATTTGACAAAGCATTTTAAACTTAGTCATGTTTACTGAAGCATCCACTTTGAGATGATTATTTAAAAATACCGACATAATATGTGTGAATTACAGTATAAAGACTTTTAAAGTTAATGTGGATATCACAGATTTAATCTGCTTAGACTCACATAATATCTTAAATTTGTGATTGCAGGATTTGGCAGCATATCTTTCTTGTGTAATTCATAAATGTGTATGGCTTCATTAGATGTGCAGTAATGTTATTTTACTTTAATAAAGGACCTGTAAGGGATCAATCTCTTCAGAATTTGTTGTCTGAACAAACAGTGCTGTTGCTGTGGTGTTAACAGCGAGGGGTCAGTGCAGGACGTCCTGTATTTGTTAGATGACACATTTGGGATGTGAGAGAGGAGGTTTAAGCTGTCACAATCTAATAAACATATTAACATTTTGAAATAACTTCATTACCATTTAAATGTTAAGGGTCACTTGACTGAAATGTTTCTCCTGATCTAAAGGTGTATGCTTAAATGTTTTCAGAGAAAATTATACTTGTGCCAACATATGAATTACTTTCATTAAAAACAACATTTTACTTTAAACAAATTTTTTTTATTTGCATGTCTTTGAATAATGAAAAAGATAGATGGGAATTTTAAAAAGCATCACAGGGTGATAAAGTAATGTTTTTCTTCCTGTTTGTCTCTTCATATGTGTGATGTGTTTGCAGGCCAACACCAGGAAAGAAAAGATGAGCACGGCTTTGTGTCCAGAAGTTTCACTAGAAAATACACGTAAGTATTAATATCCATCAGAGATCTGCATCATTCTGTCACACACATGACACAGATAAGGGAATTTAGATTCATGCATAATGCATTATAGACAACAAATGTTTTATTTGTAAAAAGAAATAAACTTGCATTTTGGCAATATTGTTTCAGTCTGCCCTCTGGTGTTGATGGAGAGAAAATCACCTCGTGTTTGTCTCCTGAGGGGGTTCTGACTGTTGAAGCTCCAATGCCCAAACCTGCCATCATGGCCTCTGAGATCAACATCCCTGTGAACACAGTCAGCACATCTGTCACGGGAAAGAGCGACAGCACAGGAGGAGCAAAGAAACCTTGAGCTTTACATCACACAACACATCATCATCATATACTGTAAAGATGGAAAAGGAACTTCCACCTCATTTCATACTCTTCATTTCTCATCTTAGTCTCATCTCTTTCTCATTCATCTCTTTACCTACTGCTTAAATAATAGTAATAAATCAGAACAGTTAAATAGAGGACATGTGACTGGCTGAATGTCTCAAAAACCCTTTAGTATTATTACTATAACAATATCACTGTACTACACTATAATAAAGTCATGACAATAATGTTACAATGCATGCAAACCTATTTTTTTTTCTTTATGTAGAATATAATATCTTTATTGGGTAAAATATCCCATACGGCAAAAAATATGTCATACAAAACATATTTGCTAAAAAATATATTTTGGAATATGTTTAAAAAATATATTTTTCAAAATTTTATTTTGGCATTTTTAATGTTTTGAAATAATAAATATATATATATATATATATATATTTAAAAGCAAGGAAATATATTCAATATATTCAAAGGTTAAAATTAAATGTATAAAAATTTATTGTATTTAACATATATTTAAAATATATTTTGGCCAAGAATACATTTCTTGACATATGGGTTGTAAACTTAGAAATGTATTTGCTTGCCCTTTAAATACATTTTGAAATATATTTAGTTTTAATATCTTTATATAAACATATATTTTCAAATTCAAATATATATTTAGCATACATTTAAAACATACAACATTTGCTGAAATATATTTTGGAATATGTTTAAAAAATATATTTTCAAAATTTTATTTTGGCATTTTTCATGTTTGAAATAATATTATTTATATTATTCTTATATATATATATATATATATATATATATATATATATATATATATATATATATATATATATATATATATATATATATATATATATATATATATATATATATATATATATATATATAAAAGCAAGGAAATATATTCAAAGGTTAAAATTAACTATATTTAAAATATATTTTGACCAAGAATACATTTCTTGACATATGGGTTGTAAACTTAAAAATGTATTTGCTTGCCCTTTAAATACATTTTGAAATTTATTTAGTTTTAATATCTTTATATAAACATATATTTTCAAATTCAAATATATATTTAGCATACATTTAAAACATATTTTTGGACAGAGTAATTTATTTTTTGCCATATGGGATGGTCTGGAGATTGAATGAGATGAGATGGTTTATAGTTTCACACTTTGTTTGAATCACAATCACACCAACCAATAAACACAAGACTCCTCCAAAGTGACTTTATTTTAAAGATGGAAGCCCCTGGAGGAAAAGTGTCTGAGTTCTTGTGTACAGACAGGGGGCGCTGTTCACTTTTTTGGTTTATTCAATTCATCTGTGCACTACACTATAAAGAAATAAATGTTTGTCAGAATCAAAAAATATAAATACTGCATCTGTTTTCTTGCAATAGTCCAATAGTACTTGTTCAGACATTAAAATATTGACAACAGTTTGCAGTATAAGGTAATGCTGGTTAATGTTAAGGCAATAGAGATTATGAACTTGACCGGTAACCTTTATGTCTCAGTCAAATGTTGCTGTGATCATAACACAACACTCACTTTGTAGGCAAAGCAAAGTTAATGTCGCCTATTTACATAAAATAACCATAAAAAAGATCCATAAGGAAATTCATTTCATTTTACGAAATAAGTAGCCAAATAGGCATTGTCTTAAAATGTTTTATGCAGTGAAGTCAAGCTTCATCTGGTGAAATATGCAGCTCTTAAAATATGAAGTGAATTGTGATTTTTACAGTTGCTGCAACAGAAGGAAAAGAGTTTGGTTGTTGACAGATCCATGAATTAACCCAAAATAAGATGTTATACATGAAATATAGTACAGAATCAAATAAAGTCAGAGACAAACATTTCAACTTTAAAACCTGTATATTTATAATGGTAAATCGCATATTCCAAATGTCTTAGTCACATTACCTAATCAAAAAACTATTTTTGAATGTCATGCATGACTGGAATTCATTGAGAAATGTTGTTTTGTCTGAGTTTGCTTTGTTAAAACTGTGCCAGATCATTCTGTTTCTGTGTCACTTGGTGTTTAGTCTGAAATAACTGATTTATTTTTCCCACCTCTCATCTTCCTCCGCTCTGCATCCATGCGTGCTTTATTTTACCAGCTGTCCAATGCAGAGTCAGAGA